>NC_051320.1:97760591-98001639 GCF_015220235.1 Choloepus didactylus | reverse complement strand
AAAGCAGACCCCCAACTCCATTTCCACCTGGATACAGCGATATGAATCTCCTCAAAAGCACACCTTCCTCCACAACCACGGCACCCTGTCACACCTGTCAACAGTTAAAATAAGCCCTTATAGGATCTAAAACTCCATTCATAGTCGTATTTCCCTAATTGTATAAAAACACCTTTTTTATGTTTGACTGAATCATGATCCTATGTGTGTAGGGTTTCTAGAACTCTCTCTCTAGCTAAAGCAGTTGCCCACTTTTTATTTTCTCTCATGACATTTGTGAGGACATGGGGTCAGTTTTCCTCCAGAATGTTCTGTATTCTAAATTTGTTGTCATTTGACTCGTTGCTCTAGCTTCTGTGGGCTTCAGTAGATTCGTGTGTAATTTTCCCGGCAGCGACATTTTACTGAACGCCTCCCACTTCATTTCATGAGAGGGCCTGTGACGTGTGGCCCTCTCAGCCCGAGGGAGCAAATGGGACCCGATGGAGACACTGCACCCGGTGGTTTTACCATCTGTTGGGTCTTGAGTTGTGTCCCCCACAAAAGGTGGGTTCAGATCCTACCCCATACCCTCGAATGTGGCTTGTTTGGAAATAGGGTCATGCAGGTGGGATGGGTTAAGATGAGGTCGTCCTGGAGTCGGAGTCCCTAATCCAGTGTATGTCAGGGTGTGCTTATAAGAGGGGAGAAGCCCCCGAGACTGAGGCGGAGACTGGAGGGCCGCCTGCAGCACCAGAGGCTGGGGGTCTGGGGGAGCCCCCACAGGCTCCGGAGGGAACTGGCCGGCCAAGGCCTCGATGGCAGCCTTCAGCCTCCAGAACTGCGAGGGACACACGCCTATTGTTTTAGGCCCTCAGCTTGTGGTGACTTGTTATGATGGCCCTCGGAGACGAAGCGGCCATCTACTGATGACTTGTTACAACGCCCAGCGAGCAGGAAAGCCTCTGTCCCAGCTGGGAACCTCCAGGAGGACCCCTGTGCTCCAGAGCCCCCCATGGGGTCAGCCGGGTGGCCCCAGCTGCATCACACAGCGACGTCTCCCCCTGCCCCTCCAAGGGCTCTTCCCGACAAACTTCCAGTGCTCAGTCGGCTCCCAAACCCCACCTGCTGTACCTGGCAGTGCCATCCTGCCTGGCAGGCGTGGTAATTCCCTTTCTGTCATTCTGCACTCGTGCCCTTAAAATGTCCAGTGTGCTTGCATAAATTGCTGTTGTTATTGTTTGTGATGCTTGGATTGTCTGTCTTTGGCCAAAGGGAGCCTCTTCTGTCTGGCTCCTGGGTCCTTTGGATAAGACCCTGTTGCTTTTTCCCCAACAAGCCATTGTGAAAAATTTTAAACACACAGAAAAAGTTGAACAAACAATGAACACCCTACACCCATACACCCAGCACCCGGATCCCACGTGCACATTTTGTTATATTTGCTTTATGATGTATCTCTCCATCCCTCTGTCCACCATCAGCCGTCCTATATTTTTCATGGATTTCAAAGTAAGCTGTAGACACCAGAACCCTTCACCCCTAAATAGCCCAGCACGCAGTAGTGCTGCTTAACACGTCCTCCAATTAGTTCAATTATTTTTAAGGTATAATTTGCATTCAGTGAAATGCACGAATCTTAAGTGCATCGTTCCGTAGTTTTGACAAATGTGGATGCTGGGGAACCCAACCCCCCATCAAACTACAGACATTACCATCACCCCCCAAAATCCCGTGCTCCTTCCTGGTCAATTTCCACACACCCCCATCCCCACATCCCAGAGTTAACAACTGTTCTGAGGTTTTTAAACTGTGTATTAGTTTTGCCTGTTCTAGAACTTCATAGAAATGGGATCATACGGTGTGCATTCTTTGGTGTCCGGCTTCTTTTCAGATCCATCCATGTTGCGGCAGATGTCAGCAGTTTGTTCCTTTTATTGCTGTTTATTGCTCTCCGGTATTCCGCTGGGTGAATATATCAGTTTCTTTCTCCGTTCTCCGGCAGGTGGACGCCTGGGCTGCACCCATTTTGGCTGTCACAAACCAAGTCTTTTCGGGGACATGTGCTTTCATTTCTCTCGAGTAAATGTCTGGCCGTAGAACTGCTGGATCCACAGAACGGGTGAATGTTCAGACTTCTAGGAAGTTGCTGGGCTCTCCCACGGTGGCTGTGCCATTTTATACTCCCGCTGACAAGGTGTGGTTTCAGGTCGCTGGGGTCCTCGCCAGCCCCTGGGGCCACAGGGGGCCCAGACCCTGTGCCGGCCACTTCCCTGAGCTCTGGTTTCTTCAGGGAGATGCTCTACGGATCCCTAAGGGAGGTGGGGACGCTCACTGTCACCGGGTTTTCACAGGAGACTCGTTTCCAAAAAGGGAAAAAGAATCATGAGTTCACATTCCTTTCAGCTCAAATTTAGGATTACAGGGTTCTAATTTATCCTCTTTGAGGTTTTTACTTATACCTCTACTTTTAGGCTTAAAAATCTTTGTTCTTAAAACATTAGCATAATTACTTACTTGCCTTATTTTACTGTAATAGTTTCAGAAATAAAAAATACCAACCTTATTACTAATAAGAAGACTATGAGTGAGTCTAAGATTTCTTTGAGGTTCATCTTGCCCTTAGCGTATATCCCATGGGAAGCCCTTTCCGAGAACGATGTTCTGAGGTCCCTGGAATAATTCTCCTTTCTGTGCAATTAATTGATCAACTTGATAAACAGTTTCAAATTCCTTTGACTCAGTTTGCTTTCATCTTCTAGGAATACTTTTTGTTTAATATTTTCACTATGTGACGTATATATAATTTCCACATATATATGAAATTTCCATATCTATAAGATTCCGAAGTTAAAAGTACATAGTAAGGTGCACTCAGAAAAGTCTCACTTCTGTCCTTGTCTCCTCTACTCTGTCCTCTCCCTTCCCCTTTTATTGTTTATTTTTGTAAATATTAAAAAATAGTTGAATATGTTCCTATTACCCTTTCTTACACAAAGTGCGCTGTGCTCTGTGTGCTCTACGTGCTGTCCTGCTGTGGGCTTTTCCTTTCTTCCACCCCCCCTGTTCTCTGCCAAGATGCTCTCCGTCCTGACTCGCCTCGTCACAGGGAGCCTCGCGCCCAGCGTGGTGCGGCCCTTGTGCCAGGTTTATGGGGTGGTGACGTGGGCATTCCTGGATCTGCGGAGAAGCAGCTGCTTGTCCCTAAATTCTCACCCTTCCCGACTCGTCTCCCTGCCAGGTCCCTTGGCCTCTTTCAAAGCTCTTCCCAGAAAGCTGCTGTGAACGTCTGTGCCCAAATCTTCGTATGGACAAAGGCTTTCATTTCTTTTTGGTAAGCACCTGCGTATAAAATGACAGGGTCATATGGTAAGCGTATGCTCAACTTTAAAAAAAAAACTGCCAAACAGTTCTCCAGAGCATGAGTCCCCGTGGCTCCTCTGTCGATTCAGCATTTGGAATGGTCATTAAAAATTTTTAAGTCATTCTAATGTCTCACAGTGGTTTTAATCTTTTAATTCAATTTTATTGAGATATATTTATATACCATACAATCATCCAAAGTGTACAATCAGTTGTTCACTGTACCAGGGTGGCCTCTCCCAGCTCCTGCTTTCTGGCCACGGCCCTCCAGACCCTCCGGAACTAGGACATCTCCCTCTGCAGAGGCGGCTTTGCTTTTACCCACGTGAGACCGTTATGCTGGCTGTAACTGTCACAGCAGGGGCTGTGTGCACGCGTGCGTGTGCGTCTGTGTGACATCTGGCGAAGGTCTCCAGGGCCTCCCACGTCCCCACCCCACCTGCTCTGCGCCCTCGCAGACCTGGGGAGCAGCTGTGCCTGCCATCGGGGGGGATGTGGCCCCCAGCCCTGCCTCGCTGCCCCGAGGGCCTGGGGGGATGGTGACACCCCGCGGTTCTCACGGTGGGGGAGGGGCCGAGGTCAGCGGGAGGCCTGAGCCCCGCTGTGCCCGTGAGCCTGGGCATCTCTCCCTCCCTCCACGCGTCGTGGGCCTGAAACGCCACCAGTGCCCACGTCCCATGCCCAGGTGGCTCCATCTGTGCGTGGAGAGCTCTCACCTGTGCGCCTGCCAGAGGGGCCTGCGGAGCGGGTGGTCTGCAATCCCCCCCCGCCCGCGGCTCCTGCACCAGTGAGGCCGGTGGGCTCAGTGGGTGAGGCAGCGGGGGGCTGGCCTGGTCCCAAGGGCTGGCGGTGGGCTCCTGTTCCCCTCCCCGTCGGTGGGGACCCCGGACTGCTGCCCCTGCTCCTGCCCGCCTCCCCTGCCTTGCTAGGGCCTGGGAGCTGGGGCAGCTTTGGCCGGGGTCTGCAGCCTGCACGGCTCCCAGGTGATGCAGCTTCCTGGTCCCATGAAGCCCCCCGCCCCACGCTTTGCTTCTGCTCCGGCTGCACCTGCGTCCCACCCGCCAGCCCGGCCCCACCTGTCTGAGGGCAGGAGCCGCTCTGGGCTGGCCTGAGAGGGGCCAGTGCCCCAGGGCCCGAGCCCCGGATTCTCCCTGCAGACAGAATGTCAGGGTGTGTGTGTGTGTGTGTGTGTGAGACACTCTGGCCTGCAGACCACTGGGGCTCCTGAATGTTTGTCGTGGAGTGACACAGGCCCCACGGAGTTGCGGGTGGGGGTGGACGAGGCCAGGCCTGGCCAGCCTGGAGACCCCCTGGGGGTCATTGGGGGGCTGAGGCCCAGTGGCAGCCCTCTTGTCCCTCCCGGGGTCCAGGGTGGGCGGTTTCCTGCTGGGACTGGCGGTCTCCTCCCCACCGAGAGGGGGGCCGAGCCTGCTGCAGTGGGAGGCCCCCAGGTGAAGGTGGCACCGCCGGGGTTGGTCCGCAGGGTCACCAGCCCCCCGTGAGCAGAACCGGGTCCAGTTGGGAGCTGCTGGGCAGTGTGAGCCGGAGCAGGGGCACCAGCCCCGGCCTTTTAGAAGAGGGTCCCCAAGCGGGGAGGGGACAGTGCCCGGGCTGGGGGGACACGCTGCTTCCCTTCGGGCTGGGCCTGCAGGTCGCGGGGGGATGGGGGCGGGCAGGGGCGGCCTAGGAGGGGGCGGGGCCGAGGCAGGCTGTTGGGGACCCACCCAAGGCACCTGGGGTGGGGGGAGTGGAGGGACCGGGGGCGGCCCCAAAAGGCCCAGGTGCCCCCTCACCTGCACAGCATGTGTGGGTGTGGTGGGGATGGGGTGGTGGGGGCTGAGGTAACCCCCCCACACACACCACCAAGTGCTGCTTTTCAGGTGGGCGCTACTCCCCCAGAGCCCCCAAGTCAGGGCAGGGTGGAGAGAAACCCTGGATGTGAAGGGCTGTGAGACTGGGGGTTATGTGGAGGGCTGAGGACATCTGAGAAGCAGGAAGACTGAAATGCGAATCATCGCCCCCACGGTGGCTTGAGAAGGCTGCAGAGCTGGGGAGATCTTCAGCTTCCTTTCTAGAACGTGCGGGCAAGGCCGGCACCTCCCTGCTGGCTTCAGCTTGTGATCAGCGTGACGAGGCCACCTTCGTCCTCAGCACGCGTGTCGCTGTCTGCCCTGAAGCTGCCTCACCTGCTCTCTTCTGGTTGGTGTCACGTTCTCACCTCCTTTCCCTCTGTCCTTACGTTACAGACGGGTCCCTTGTAAACGCCGCACAGTTGGCTTTCTTTCCCGTTGGACACTTTTGTCTTTTAGGCGGAACACATACCATCACTGCTGATAAAGCTGAGTTTAAATCTTTAACGCACCCACCTGTCCACTGCCAGATCACTCCTCTCCACCCCCTCTGCCAGCCCCTGCCCCTCTGATGCTCGTGAAGCTGCCACCGTCTCTGCTTCAAGGTCACCTTCGCCCCTGAGGATGAGGGTCCAGTGGGTTCCAGGTCTGCTGCCCCAACCCGCTCCACAGCCAGGGTGGGCCCAGCCAGCGCCCTGACCTCCAGTCTGTGACCTTCTCACTTCCAATGCCCTCTCCTCCCTGCACGCAGCCGTGGCTGCAGCAGCACTGGCCGCAGCAGGGCCACCCCCATCTCGGCCTCCAAACCTCTGCTCTCAGGGGTGGGTGTGGGGGGCGGGCAGGTGAGGGCACCTGACGCTGCCGAGGGCTCTGTGAGCTGCCAGGTGAGGGAGGGTGGGGAGCGGCCGTGGGACAGTTGCGGACAGAGGGGCGGCCCCGCTGCCCCCTCCCACCCGCCAGCCGACTGCTCTCAGGTCCCAGCTGCCGGCCCCTTGACCCCCTCGTGCCAGCCTACCCCTTGCCCACGCCTCTGGCTGTCCACCCCCTCCCGGCTCCCCAGGCCAGCACGAAGCCCCTCCTGGTCCTCTCTGTGGCCCCGACAGCCCATAGCCCGGTGGACAGTCCCGGGTGAGCTCCTGGCTGCCGCCTCGAGGCCCAGCAAGCAGCTGCAGCCCCTCGGGCTTGTCCAAGTGATCCTCGCAGACCATCTGTCTCCGTCTGTGCTGGGACACAGCTGTGGGCCAGTGGACACAATGTCCTCTCTGAGGAATTTGGGGTCCAATGAAAGAGGCAGGTACTAAACAAACAAGCACCCACCAGTGTTTGGCTGTAGAGGGTGCAGGGTCCACAGAAGAAAACAGATGTGCTGTGAGAGCATCAAGCCGAGGTGCAGGGTGGGAGGGCTTCCTGAGGAAGGGACATTGAGGATGGGACTGCAGGGTGAATAGGAGTTGGCCAGGAGAAGGAAAAGGGGGGAGGCTGTCCCAGCCTCAGGGACCGGCTTGTGCAAAGGTCCCGAGGCAGGAAGGAGCCCAGCGAGTGAGGGGTGAGGGGAGCGAGGCAGGAGAGGGGCAGGACCAGCGACAGGGAGAAGCCCCCAGTGGGTTTCAGCACGGGAGGGGCCTGCGGAGTTCCCTCTGGCTGCCGTGGGACCATGGACTGGGCAGGCAGTGGAGGGTGCAGGGGCCCGATGGTGGCCCTGGGGAGGGTGGAGGGGACAGACCTCCGCAGAGTGCGCGCCCGGCTTGGCCCCTCCCCGGGGTGGCCCTGCCCGCCTGTGCCTCTCCTTGGGGCCCCCAGGACCCTCGAGGTGCTGCCTTTCCCGGGCCCTGCTGGAGCCCGCCGCAGCCCTGTGCAGGTGTGCACATGCGCCTGTTTGCCTGGGTGTCTGCTGGGGGTCTCTGGGGCATCGCCAGCCCCAGGGGACAAGGCTCACCTGCCCCCAGGCCACACGCTTTTGGGGAACAGGGGTGCTCTCTGCTCTCGCTGGGCTGCAGGCACTGGCCAGCCAGGCAGGGTAACGCCCCAGCACCCCCTCGCTGCCCCAGGCTCCTCAGGGGGTCGAGGCCGGCTGTCAGCAGCTCTGGGCAGGGAGCCCCCAGACCCAAAGGGCCAAAGGACCAAAGGAAGGGGCCACACATCACAGAGCTGTTACAAAGCCCTTTCTTCTGCAAATCATGACTGGGATTGGTGTTCTTGTTTTCAAAATCCCTGATAGGGTGAGACCCACCCACGTGCGCAGGGAGAAGGGCAGAGCAGCCTGGAAACCCGGTTAGGAATCTGTTACCCTGGCAACCCGGCCCAGCGGGAAGACAGCCCGAGTCTCCACTCCCCGGGGGGCGAGGTGCGGGCCCCCAGCCAGGTCTGAGCCCCAGGCTAGACCCCCTGTGCATCCTGCCTGCCCCCTGTCCCCCAAGTCATGCACAAACCAGGACCTACCCACCTTGTTAGTTATCTTTTGCTGCATAACAGAACACCCCCAAATCGGTGGCTTTAAAAAAAGGACTGTGAATTACCTGACAGTTTCTCCCAGTGGCTCAGGTACCCAGGTGTGGGTTGCAGGAGGTGAGCAGGCTGAGGCACTGCTGGGGGGGACCCTGGGACCAGAGGCAGAAAGGGGCTGCTTGTGGCAACCCATGTTAGGACAGAGTGCATCTTGGACACACGGACAGCTCCCCAGACTCCGAGTTGCTGGCGTCAATGAGATGCCGGGTGGGCGAGCACCATTTCCAGCCGCGACAGCTGTGATGGTCTCCAGGCACCTGCCTGGAGGCTGGGCAAGACGAGCCCGAGTCCTCTGCTGTTTGGGGCTGCACCCTGCGGCCAGCATTCCCCACAGTCTGGGACCCCCTCTCTCCACTTTCCCCTTGGGTGATGGATCGCATCTGCTCTCTTCTTTGTGCCAACAGCGCACACGTGTATAGTTCCTCTTCCGAGCCCCAGAGATGCTCAATGTCCCCTGCTGGATGCCGCACAGCCTCGCAGACTGGGCAAAATCTGCCTTGTGCTCTGGAGTCTGTGGACCCCTCTGCTTCCCGAATGGAGACCTGGTTGCGGGCTGGAGAGACATCGCGGGGTCCTGGGCATCCACCCCCTCCTCCATTTCCACTGCCACCCCCCAGCTGGAGCCGCCCTGGTCCCGTCAGCCCTGTTGCCCCTCGCCCCAGCCCCTCACGTTTCCCACCCCTGCAGACATTGTTCCTCACGCACCTGAAAGCCACCCTCAAGCTCGTTCTCCACGCAGGCAGCGGCGGCCAGTGGCGCGGTTCTGGCCAGCGAGATGGGAGGGAAATTCTGCTGGGGGCTCCCAGGAAAGATGCCGCCCCCCACAGAAAGTGAGCCACCTCCCCGGCCACCTGCCTCCGAAAGCAGCGACGTGGGGCCGATTTGCTGCTTGCAGACCCAGCAGCCACTCCCTGACGGGCTTTACTCTTTTCAAAATGCAATTTTATTGAGATATATTCACACGTCATGCAATCCATCCAAAGTGTACAATCAACAGCTCCCCGTACAATTACCTAGTTGTGCACTCATCACCACAACCAATGTTAGAACATTTTCATTACTCCAAGAAACCCAAACATCCCATACCCCTTATCCCCCAACCATTGAACCCTGGCTTCCGGGTGGTGCATTTGTTACTGTTGATGAGAGAATATTAAAATATTACTGTTAACTCTAGTCCATAGTTTGCAATAGGTGCTTTTCCCCCATGTACCCCTCTATTATTTACTCCTTATAATAGTGTTGTATACTTGTTCTAGTTCATGAAAGAACTTTTTTATATTTGTACTATTAATCACAGTCCTTACATGCTTTTAATTGTGGTAAAGTATACACCACATAAAAATCATTTTAGTCATTTTAAGTGGACAATTCTTTGACGTTAAGTGTACTGATGATACAGTGTAACTTTCACCACTATTTCCAGATTACGTCCATCATCCCAAAGCAAAACTGATACTCATTTGGTAAGAACTCCTTCCCCCCACCCCTGGAAACCGCTATTCTGCTTTCTGTCTCTATGAATTTGTTTACGCTAAGTATTTCACATAAGTGAAGTGTTCTAGTTTGCTAATGCTGCCATTTTGCAAAACACCAGAAATGGATTGGCTTTTATAAAGAGGGTTTATTTGGTTACACAGTTACAGTCTTTAGGCCATAAAGTGTCCAAGGTAACACATCAGCAATCGGGTACCTTCACTGGAGGATGGCCAATGGCGTCCGGAAAACCTCTGTTAGCTGGGAAGGCACATGGCTGGCGTCTGCTCCAAAGTTCTGGTTTCAAAATGGCTTTCTTCCAGGACGTTCCTCCTTCGACTTCAGCTCCTCAAAAATGTCACTTTTAGTTGCTCTTGGGGCATTTGTCCTCTCAGCTTCTCTGGAGGAAGAGTCTGTTTTCAAAGGCCATCTTCAAAATGTCTGTCTCAGCTCCAGCCCCTGTGCTTTCTTCAAAATGTCCCTCTTGGCTGTAGCAAGCTCGCTCCTTCTGTCTGAGCTTATATAGTGCCCCAGTGAACTAATCAAGGCCCGCGCTGAATGGGCGGGGACATGCCTCCATGGAAATTATCTAATCAGAGTCATCACCTATGGTGGGGTGGGGCACATCTCCATGGAAACACTCAATGAAAGAATTACAATCTAATCAACACCAACACGTCTGCCCACACAAGATTACATCAAAGATAATGGCATTTTGGGGGACATGATACATTCAAACTGGCACATGAAGTCATACAATATTTTTCCTTCTGTGTCTGGCTTATTTCCTGCAACATGATGTCTTCAAGGTTCATCCATGTTTTAGCATGTACCAGCACGTCACTTCTTTTTACAGTGGAATAATACTCCATTCTGTGTATATGCCACATTTTGTTTCTCTTTTCATCTGGTGATAAAGACTTGGGTTGCTTCCATCTTTGGATACTGTGAATAATGCTGCTGTGTACATTGGTGTGCAAATATCTGTCTGAGTCCCTGCTTTAAATTCTTTGGGATGTATACCTAGGCGTGGGATTGCCAGGTCATTTGGTAACTCTACAGTTAACTTTCTGAGGAACCACGAGACTGTTTTCCACAGCGGCTGCGCCATTTTATTTCCCACCAATAATGTATAAGCCTTGCTCTCTCTCCACATCCTCGTCAAGACTCATTCTCAGTTTCTTTAATAATAGCCATCCTAGTTGTATGAAGTGGTATCCTTTGTAACTTTAATTTGCATTCCTCTAATGGCTGTTGATTTTGAGTATGTTTCCATACACTTTTTGGCCATTTGAATATCTTCTTTGGAGAAACGTCTGTTCAAATCGCTGGCCCATTTTTAGTTGGGTTGTTCATCTTTTTGTTTTTAAGTTGTAGGAGTTCTTTATATATTCTAGATATTAAATCCTTATCAGATACATGATTTCTAAATATTTTCTCTCATTCTATGGGTTGTCTTTCCACTTACCTCACAGTCTTTTTTGATGCACCTAATTTTAATGAAGTCCATTTTATCCATTTTTACTTTGGTTGCTTGTACTTTTGGTATAAATTTAAAAATCCATTACCTACCACAGGTTTCCTTGTAAGAATTTTATAGTATTAGCTCTTATATTTAGTTTGTTGATCCACTTTGAATTAATTTTTGTGTATGGTGAGAAGTAGGTGTCCACATTCATTCCTTCGTATGTGGATTTCCAGTCGTCCCAGCACCATCTGTTGAAGAGACTACTCTTTCCTCACTGAGTGGACTCGGTGCCCTTGTCAAAAATCAACTGGCCATAGATGTGTGGGTTTGCCTCTGGGCCCTCAATTCTATTCCATTTGTCTATATATCTATTCTTATGCCAGAGTCACACTGTTTTAATTACCTTGTAGTAAGTTTTTAAATCAGGAAGTGTGAGTCCTCCAATTTTGTTCTCCTTTTAAAAGATTGTTTTAGTTATTTGGGGCTCTTTGCAATTCCATTTCAATTTGAGGATCATCTTTTCCATTTCTGCAAAAAAGGCTGCTGGAATTTTGATAGGGATTGCAATGAATGTGTAGATTGTGCTACATCTTGAAATGTACTGACATCTTAATAGTAAGTCTATCAATCCATGAACATGGGATGTCTTTCTATTTATTTATATCTTTTAAAATTTCTTTCAGAAGTGTTTTGTAATTTTCAGTGAATACATCTTTCATCTCCTTGGTTAAAATTATTCCTGGATATTTTATTCTTTCAGATACTATTGTAAATGGAATTGTTTTTTTTTATTTCCTTTTCAGATTGTTCATTTCTGTACTGGTGTATAGAAACCCGACCGACTTCTGCATGTTTTCCTTGTACCCTGCAATGTTGCTGAATTCATTTAATAGTTCTGGTCGCTTTCTTGTAGATTCTTTGGGATTTTCTATACATAGGATCATATAATCTTTGAATAGGGATAATTTGACTTCTTCCTTTCCAATTTGGATGACTTTAATTTCTTTCTCTTGCCTGATTGCTCTGGTGAGAAATTCTAGTGCAATGTTGAATAATAGTGGTGACCATGGGCCTCCTTGTCTTTTTCCAGATCTTAGAGGAAAAGCTTTCAGTCTCTCACTGTTGATTATCATGTTAGCTGTGGGTTTTTCATATATGCCCTTTATCATGTTGAGGAAGTTTCCTTTTATTGTTATTTTTCTGAGTGTTTTTATCAAGAAAGGATGCTGGATTTTGTCAAATACCTTGCTCTGAATCAATTGGGATGATCATGTGGACTTTTTACCTTCATTTTGTTAATATGGTGTATTGCATTAATTGATTTTCTTTTGTTGAACCACCTTTGCATATCTAGGATAAATCCCACTTGAACATGGTTTATAATTCTTGTAATATCCTGCTGGATTTTGTTTGCTAGTATTTTGTTGAGAATTTTTGCATCTATATTCATAAGAGAAATTGGTCTGTAATTTTCTTTCTTGTAATATATTTTTTAAAAAATTAAATTCAATTTTATTGAAATATATTCACATACCATATAATCATCCATGGTGTACAATCAACTGTTCACAGTACCATCATCTAGTTATGCACTCATCACCCCAATCTATTTCTGAACATTTTCCTTACATCAGAAAGAATCAGAATCAGAATAAAAAATAAGAGTAAAAAAGAACACCCAAATCATCCTCCCCATCCCACCCCATTTTTCATTTAGTTTCTGTCCCCATTTTTCAACTCATCCCTCCATACACTAGATAAAGGGAGTGTGATCCACAAGGTTTTCACAATCACACACTG
Source organism: Choloepus didactylus (assembly GCF_015220235.1). NCBI lineage: Eukaryota > Metazoa > Chordata > Mammalia > Pilosa > Megalonychidae > Choloepus > Choloepus didactylus. The sequence continues at coordinate 97,989,198 of NC_051320.1, read as the reverse complement.
TCACCCCTTGTAATCTACCTTGTTATACAATCGTCTTCAGGAGTACAGACCACCGGGTTGGAGTTTGATAGTTTCAGGTTCTTATAGTTTCTTTATCTGACTTTGCTATTAGGGTGATGTTGGGCTCAAAGAATGAATTAGGTAGTGTTTCTTCCTTTTAAATTTTTTGGAAGAGCTTGAGAAATAATGGTATTAATTCTTGGAATGTTTGGTAGAATTCACCTGTGAAGCCATCTGGTCTTGGGTTTTCCTTTGTTGGGAGGTTTTTGATGACTGATTAAGTCTCTTTATTTGTAATTCATCTGTTCAGATCATTTATTTCTTCTAGAGTCAGTGTAGGTTGTTCATGTGCTTCTGGGAATTTATCCATTTCTTCTAGGTTTCCTAATTTGTTGGCACACAGTTGTTCATAGTATCCTCTTATGAACCTTTTTATTTCTGTGGGGGTCAGGATAGTATCCTCTTATGATCCTTTTTTTTTCTGTGGGGGTCAGTAGTAATACTCCCCCTCTCATTTCTGATTTTAGTTATTTATATCTTTTCTCTTTTTTTTTTTTTTGTCACTCTAGCTAAAGGTTTGTCAATTTTATTGAGTTTTTCAAAGAACCAACTTTTGGTTTGTTAATGCTCTGTATTGTTTTTTAATTCTCTATTTCCTTCATTTCTGCTCTAATCTTTCTTTCTGTTTGCTTTGGGTTTAATTTGCTGTTTAATTTGTGTGCAGTTAGGTCTTTGACTTTAGCTCTTTCTTCTTTTTTAATACAAGCATTTAGGGCTATAAATTTCCCTCTCAGGACTGCCTTTGCAGCATCCCATACATTTTAATATGTTGTGTTCTCATTTTCATTCATCTCAAGATATTCACTGATCTTTCTTGTAATTTCTCCTTTGACCCATTGATTATTTAACAGTGTGTTAATTAACTTCCATATATTTGTTGATTTTCCAGTTCTCTGTTTGTCACTGATTTCCAGCTTCATTCCACTGTGGTCAGAAAAGATGCTTTGTATAATTTCAATCTTTTAAAATTTATTGAGACTTGTTTTGTGACCCAACATGTGGTTTTTCCTGGATAATGATCCATATGCAATTAAGAAGAATTTATATCCTGTTATTTTGGGGTGCAATGTTCTGTATGTGTTAGGTCTAGTTCATTTATCATATTATTCAAGTTCTCTGTTTCCTTGTTGGTCTTTCACCTAGATGTTTTATTTATTGATGAGAATGTATTGAAATCATCAGCTTTCTCCCTTCAGTTTTGCCACTGTTAGCCTCATGCATTTTGGGGTACCCTGGTTAGGTGCATAAATATTTATAATTGTTATTTCTTATTGATGGATTGACCCTTTTATTAATACATAGTGTCCTTCTTTGTCTCTTCTAACAGCTTTTGACTTAAAATCTGTTTTGCCTGATATTAGCATAGCTATGCCAGCTCTTTTTTGGTTACATTTGTGTGGATTATCTTCTTCTATCCTTTCACTTTCAGCCTATTCATGTTTGGATGTAAGGTGAGTCTCTTATAAACGATATATGATTGGATTGTGCTTTTTAAAAAAATTTCCATTCTGCCAATCTGTGTCTTTTGTATGGGGAGTTTAATCCATTAATATTCAGTGTTTTTACAGTAAGACAGTACTTACTTCAGCCATTTTGTCCTTTGGTTTTTATATGTTGTATTAGTCAGGGTTCTCTAGGGAAACAGAATCAACAGGAGATGTCTGTAAATACGAGATTTTATAAAAGTTTCTCATGCAGCTGTGGGGATACATGAGTCCAAATTCCATCAGGCAGGCAGCGAGCTGGCAACTCTGATGAAGGTCTTCAATGAACTCCCCAGGAGAGGCTGGCCACCAAAGAAGTGAATTTCTCTCTCTTCTCCATTAAAAGTCTTCAACTGATTGGATTAAATCCAGCTGATTGAATTCTCTCATTGCAGGAGATACTCCCTTTGTTGATGTAATCAGTCACAGATGCAATCAATTGACTGATGATTTAATAAACCAGCTTTCTGGTTTATTAACCAGCCACAAATGTTCTTGCAGTAATGGTTAGGCCAGTGCTTGCTTGACCAGACACCTGGGCACCATCACCTGGCCAAGTTGACACATGAACCTAACCATCACATGTCATATTTTTTTTATCTCTCTTTTCCTTTATTGAAACCTCATTTTCTGTATAGTTGCTCTCTCTGATCCCTTTCTTATTTTGGTTTCTGTTTATTTTAAAAATATTTTCTTTATGTATTACATACCCTATCCCTATAACATACTAACTTGAAAAGATACCAGCTTAGCTTCAATAGCATACATATTCTCCACTCCAATATCCCTCTGTCTCCCCTTTTTATGGTGTTTTTGTCCCACATTGCCTGTTTATATTTTGTGTGTCCATTATCAGGAAATATGATTTTCTCCTTTTCAATTGTATTCTGACTCTGTTAGGAATTAAAGAATAGAGTTATATATTGAGGATACAGTACTATTGGGCTTTGCATTTACCCATTAGTTCCCTTTATTAAAGATCTTCACTTCTTCATACAACTCCAAGCCATTCTGTACTGTCTTTTCTATTCAATTCCCTTTAGTAATTCTTGTAGGGCAGGTCTTTTCTTGATTAACTCTCTCAGATTCTGTTTATCTGCAAATATTTAAAATTCTCCCTCATTTTTGAAATACAGTTTTGCTGGATAAAGAATTTTGGGCTGATACTTCTTCTTCTTCAGTATCTTGAACATATCATACCACTGCCTTCTCACCTCCATGACTTGATGAGAAATCAGCACAGTCTTATTGAGGATACCTTATATATGACAAATCATTTTTCTCTTGATGCTTTCAGAATTCTCTCTTTGTCTTTGGCATTTGACATTCTGATAGCATGTGTTTTGGGTAGGTCTATTAAGGTTTATTCTGTTTGGAGTGCATTGCACTTTTTGGACATGCATATTTATGTCTTTCATAAGAGGTGGGAAATTTTTGGCCATTATTTCCTCAAATATTCTTTCTGCCCTTTTCCCCTTCTTTTCTCCTTCCAAGACACCCATTATGTGTGTATGTTTGTACACTTCATGCTGTCACTTAAGACCCTGAGGCTCTGCTCATTCTTGTATCTGTTCTTCTGACTGTATGATTTTGATGGTCCTATCTTCTAGTTTGCTGATTCTTTCTTCTGCCTGTTCAAATCTGCTGTTGTATGCCTTTAGTGTATTTTTAATCTCCATTATCATGCCTTTCATCCCCATAAATTATTAGGCTTGTTTTTAAATTTTTGAATTCTTCTTTATGCTCACATACTGTCTTCTTAATATTCTTTAGCTCTATATTCACCGTCAGTTTATTTCTATCCATAGTTTCCTTCATCTCCTTGAATTGATTTAGGAGATTTGTTTGAACTTATTTGATTAGTTGTTCCAAATTCTGTACCTCCTCTCAAGTTTTAATTTGTTACTCTGACTGAGCTGTATCTTTCTGTTTCTTAGTGTAGTTTGTAAATTTTTGCTGATGTCTGGGAATCTGATTATTTTGGTATGTTAAATCTTAAAGTGAGTTTCTCCCTCTTGCCTAAGATTTTATCGTTGATTGGCTTTATGTTAAGGCTCTTCTCTGATGCTTGGTCCACTTTTTCTGGACCTTTAGAGTAGTTTAATTGTTCATATTTTCTCAGCTCTTCTGTAAGAAATTCTTGCCCTGGATATGTGGTACAATTTTTAACATTGCCCTTTTTGTATGCAGTTGTTTCACTTCCAGAAGAAAGCTTCCTTTCCTCTTTTCCTTTTCCAGAAATCTTGATATGTTCTGTTTGTTTTTGTGTAGAATTTTCTCTCCAGCTCCTAGGATTTGTTTAAATCATCTCCCTCACTCAGTGCCCCGTTTACATTACACTTTTCAGTTCCGGGACATATCCTGTCTTACAGCTGTTAAGTCCCCCCTCCTTTTTTTTCTGTGAGGTTTTCTGCCTCTGGTCTCTTCCCTGTTTGGGTATCCCACCCCAGGGAACCAGATGGGTCAATCCAGCAAGGTCCGATTTGCGTCAGGTGGTGCAGCTAACAGGGACGGGATTGAGAGTGTGTGCCTCTCGCCAACAGTCTGCCGCAGTCTTTTTCGCTCCTCAGCCACTTGTGTTCCACCCTGGTCTCTGCAGACTTGCGTCCCTGTGCCTGGCTATGTGTAGGGTTCTAACTCGCTGCTGTCAGTGGGTCTGTGGTCTGCGTCCACAGCAGGAGGGACGCGGGCTGTACTGTCCCTGCACGACTCCCAAGCTGGGTGGGACCAAGAGAGGGAGAGGGGTCTGGACTGGTGTGGCCGGGACAGAAACCTCCCACCTGATTTTGGGTTTGTTTTTCTTTTTCTTTGATTCAGCATTTGTGGAGTCCTTTTCCATTCCCTATCATACTCCAGGGATCCAAGCAAGTGGGATTTGTCCTTGTATTAGTTGATTCTGAGGGGAGACTTTTCCAGGGGATGCCTTACATCACCGTGTTTCTGATGTCCCCTCCCTCCTTCATTTCTGAAAGAGAGTCTTGCTGACATAGGATTCTTGGTTGACAGTTTTTTCTTTAAGGACTTTATATATGTCATCCCACTCTCTTCTGGCTTCACTGATTTCTGATGACAAATCCACTGCTAACCTTCTTGGGGATCACTGGCATGTGACAAGTCACTTCTCTCTTGCTGCTTTCAAAATCCTCTTTGTCTTTGGATTTTGACAATTTTTCTATAATGCATCTTGGTTTAGTTCTCTTAGAGTCTATCCAGCTTGAAGTTTTTGAGCTTCCTGAATGTGTATATTCATACCTTTCATCAGATTTGGGAAGTTTTCAGCCATTATTTCTTCAAATACTTTTTCTGCTTGTTTCTCTCTCTCTTGTCCTTCTGGGACTCCAATGATGTGTATGTTGGTTTGCTTGAAGGTGTCCCACAGGTCCCTCAGGCTCTGTCCATTTTTCTTCATTATTTTTTCTTTCTGATCCTCACTCTGGAAAATTTCTATTTCTTTATCTTCAAATTCACCAATCCTTTCTTCTGCTTGTTTAAATATTCTATTGAATATAATGAGGTTTTTGTTTCAATTATAGTATTTTGCAGCTCCCAAATTTGTTTGGTTCCTTTTTATAATTTCCACCCCTTTATTTTTGTTCAGATGATGTTTTCTCAATTTCCTTTAGTTCTTTGTGTATGAATTCCTTTAGCTCATTGAACATATTTAAGACAGTTGACTTAAGGTCTTTGACTAATAGTTCTAATGTATGAACTTCCTCAGGGATGGTTTCTGACAAATTATTTTTTTCCTGTGCATGGTCCACAGTTTTCTGTTTCTTTTTGTGTTTTGTAATTTTTCGGTGGGAACTGGACATTTTGAATATTGTTTTGTTATAACTTCTACTCCTCTGGTATTTCTAGTTTTTTTTTTTCCTTTGTTTTTTGATTTTTGTTTTTTGTTTTTAGGGAATGGACAAATCAATTTGTGATCTTTCCAAACTACTTTTGGTCCTAAATAGGTAATAGAAAGCTAAAAGAGAGAAAAAATAGTTATTCCCTCTTTATGAGTCCTCACTTTGTTTGCCTGAGGGGGTGACTGATGAGACATTAGCTCATCAAAAGCAGTGATTGGCAATCAGACCCCACAGCCCACGTTTAGGAGCACCAGGTCCTTGTAGCCCACCCTGCCCCAGTGAGCTGCACCAGGAGCCGGGTTGCAGTCCCCACTGCTGCCTGCCATGCAATGGGGGATGAAAGATTTCAGCTGCTATATGGAGGGTGAAATTCACCCATATGTGCTGTGACTTCCCAGCCTCTTCCTCCAGCTCTTCCCTGGAAGCTGCACAGTGTTCCCTTAGACTCCAGAGCTCTAAAATAGTTGATTCAGACAGTTCTTTCCAGTTTAATTGTTGTTTTGATCGAAGGATTGATTTCTGGAGCTTCTGACTCTGCTCTCTTCCCACCTGCAGTCAGCTTTTGATGATGAAGGGCAGGCCAGGAGAATTGAAGAAAAATGAACCCAGAGTCCTTCCTTCAGTGAGCTACGAACCCTATCTGCAACCCCTCTCTTACAGTCTGGCTGTGAAATGAGCAAAACAACCCCCTCTTATTTAAGTCACTCTGGTTGGATATTTCATTACTTGCAGCCCAAAGCCTAAATGTTAAATATTTCAGGACACGGACCACAACCTGGAACACGGCTTATGTCGTGCAGGGTCTGACTTTTGCCCTCTTCCTCCCTCGTCACTCGAGTCTCCTTGGAGATGTGCCTGCACGCCGACCTTCCCATTCCTTGAGCATGCCGAGGTTTTTCCCACCTCCAGGCCTTTGCACATGTGGCACTTCCTGTACAATGCGCTCTTCCCTGAGCTCTCGAAGCTTCACTCTGCCTGTTAACCTCTAAACAGGGTCCAAAGCTAATCCTTATCACACCTGCCTCCTAAACAATGCAGGGACCTTGGAACCTTTTAACTCTTATCACCCTCTCCCATTTTACACACTACTGTTTTCCAGGGCTTTAGTTATGTCTTTTTAAACTCCACATATCAAAAATTTGTATTATTTTGCACAATGTTAAATCTCTTTTGCTTGCCATTTCTTCCATTTTTCTTCTTACGTACATTCTCTAGAAGTTCCTTTAGTGAAGGGCTCTCAGTGGTAAACTCTTTCAACTTATCAAAAACTTTATTTATCTAGAAGAATGTTACTTATCTAAACTTTTAATTATCTGGAAATTTTATTTTGTACTTATTTTTGAAAAACTGTGATATTGCTAGTTGACAGTTACTTTCTCAGAGCACTTTTCAGATCCTATTTTACTGTCTTTTGGCTTTCGTTGTTGCTGTTGAAATTCGACTGTCAGTCTAGTTGCTATTTCTTTATAGTTGATCTTTTTCTTTTGGGCCATTTTAATGATCTTCCTTTGTCTTTCATGGTCTTCAATTTCACTATGATGGATCTAGGGTGAACTTTCTTTTGATTTATCCTATTTAGTATATGTGTGCTTCTCTGTGAATATATACCTTTTCACCAGTTCCAGAATCTTTTTGGGCATTGTCTCTTAACTTAGTGACTCCTTCTGTGACTTCTGCCAGACTTATATTAGATCTCTGTCCATTATCTTTTATTTTGCTTAAACTTCTCTTTCCTATTTCCGTCTTCTTGTCTCTGTGCTATCTTCTTTACTATTTCTTTAGATTTCTCTTCCATTTCACAAATACCCTCTTCATCTGTGTATAATTTGCTACTTAACTCATCTGCTGAGTTTTTAAAAGAACAGCTTTATTGGAATATAATTCACATACCATAAAATTCACCCTTATAGAGTGTACAATTTAAAGGTTATTAGCACATTCATAGATTTATACAACAATCACCACTATCTGTTTTTGGAATGTTTTCATCACCCCCCAAATAAACTACCTACCCATTAGCAGTCCTTTACTACTGCAGCCTTCTGCTGATCTGGCAACCACTAACCTACTTTCTGCCTCTTTTGAGTTTGCCTATTCTGGGATGTTTCATAAGATTTTTTGTGACTGGGTTTCTTTTGCCTAGCATAATTCTTTCAAAGTTTCTGCTGCATTTTTAACTTGAATGAAAATATTTTTCATTTCCAGAATGTTCTATTTTATTCAGATATGCTTGATCATTTTCAATAGTTCCTGTTCTTCCCTTACTATGTTTTAAACATATGCAACTAATTAGTTTTATATTCTATATTTGATAGTCCATTTAGAAAGTTGGTGAGGGTTTAAATCTGTTGCTTCTCACTTTGGAGGCCTCTTTCTTTTGTGCTTGGCGACTTTTGATTTTGAACTTATGTCTGATTCAATTTAATCTGTGGGAACCCCAGGTCCATAAGGTGGAGTTTCTTTTATCTAAAGAGGACTCCCTTTTGCTGCTTGTACTCCAGGAGGCCACGGGCCTGGGGCCACCCCGTTCCCTTGTCGGCTCAGCCTGCTGTGCCTCCGCCGCCGGCTCACCCAACACACTCTTCTGTGGGTGCAGCAGAGCGGCCGGTGCTCCTTCCAGCCCTCCGCTGCTTCCGTGGGCTCTGGCGCGGCTTCCCGTGGCGCGCGTCCTCCGCCTGCCTCGCTGGGGGCCCGCTGAACGCAGTCAGTGACTCTCGGGAGTGGCTGTAAACACACCCAGTCCCCCATGCTTGGCTGAGATATCCTCGGCTCACGTTTGACATCATTTCCCAAAGTTTCTCGGGGGATTGGGCTCCAGTATCCTGCTATGGCAGCTGGCTCAGAACCACCCTCCAGCGGCCTCCCCACCTTCTCCGCATCACTGCCCGGCTGCCCACCGCTGCTCCTGCATCTCCAAATAAACGGCTCCTGGTGAGCGCTCGTTGCAGGCCCTGCTTCTGGAGCGCCCACGTCCAGGGCTGCCCCCGCACTGCCCTGGCCACTCCCGGCATCGCATCGCCGCCTGCGACCGGACCTATCGTTTACTTACAGACACCGGGATTCCTCTCACTTTCCTGAGAGCTCTGCAGTGTTTTGCAAAGAATGCTTTTGCCCCACGATCCAGTTCGTGCTCCCTGCCCCTTGTTAGTCCCCACTACTCCCTCAGGTCTCAACTTTCACGTCTTAAGAGAGACGCTTTCTTCCACCCTAATTCAAACGGGTCCCGAGGGGCTCTCTTGATAACCTTTTCCTTTGCCTCACGCTTCGGAAGCGGCGGGCGCAGCTGCGAGGTTTTGGGTTCCCGCCTTGGCTGTGCCACCCGTCAGGGCCTCAGGCAGGCCCCCCAACCCTCCGCCTGGGTTTCCTCATCGTGAGAAGGCAGGACTATCCGCGCAGGAAGGTGCTGGGGAATTGCAACCAGGTAATACATATTAAGCGTTTGGCACGACAGACAGTGAGTGCCCAGTAAACGTTCCCTATTCTTGTCACATCTTGCAAAGGCATGTTATTGGTAATCATTTGCTGATGTAAGTTTCGGGAGGGCAGAAAACACGTCTCCTTTGTCATCGCGCTTTCCCAGGCCCAAGGCAGTGGCGGCACAACCTTGAACATCAGCAAATATCTGTCGGACAAACGAAGGCAGGGAACGAAGGCGCAACCCCCAGGATGTGCGCGGCGGCCTGTGGCTCGCCCGGGGCCGAGCAGGGAAGGCAAGTGCAGGGGCGCAGCGCGCTGGGAGCTTCGGGGCGGCGGGAGGGCGAGGGGTGAAGCTGAGGATGGCAGAGGCAGGTGGCGGGCGGCGGTCTCGAAGGCCCCGGCCAGGATTTGGGTGTCTCCCTCTCTGGGAGTGGGTGTGGTTGGCGACCAAGACCCCGGGTGGTTGTGGGAGGAGAACAGCCTCGAACAATCGGAAATCGGTCTGAGGGTGGGCAGCGGAGGGGGCGCAGCGCTGGAGTGTGAGCCCAGGAGGTGTGCGAACAGGGGAGCTGCGCGGAGCACCGCCGCCTGTTATCTCCCTCCCTCTCTGCGTCTTTGTGCGTCTCGCTTCCTTTCGCAGTAAACGTTCTTCCGAGAAATTCCAAGGGGATCTCAGCCAAGCGGAGGGGGAAGGGCCCTTGCCCATGCCTGGGTAGGGGGAGGTGGGGGAAGGGGGCCGGAGGGGGTGCAGTGGAAGGCGCAGGGACCCGAGAGGGCGAGGCGCGCGCCGGCTGGCGAGGGGGCGGCGGGACGCACCAGGACCGCGACCTGCCTCGGGGACCGCCAGCCGGGCGCCCCTCCCGCGCGTCTCGACCGCCCCCGCCCGGGCCCCCGCCCCAGCTCCGCCCCGCTCCTCGCGCGGGGTCCGCGTCTGCGGCTGCGTCCCCCGAAAGACGAGGCTGCGCCCGGGTTCCGGTCCGCAGGGAGACCGAAGGGCACCGCTCCCCGCGCCGCGCCCGCTGCCCGCGTCCCGGAGTGCGGAGACCCCGGGGGATGTGAGTGCGCCCGGAGCCGTGCCAGCGCTCCACGCCCGGATCCGCGGTGAGCGCCCGGAGCGCGGGGCGGGGTGGGGTGGGGAGTGGGGGGCTCGCCCGGGGTTTGCGGACCCCCCAGCCCAGGGGTGGGGGCGGGGACGTGGTGCGCGCCCCTGCCCCCGCCGGCAGGTGCCGTCCGCTCCCACCTTCTGCCCTGTCCTCTCCGGATGCGCTGTCAGCTGCCCAGGGAGGAGAGAAGAGCCCCCGCCCCCCACCTCTCAGGTGCTGGGGGCGGGGCGCGGGCATTTCGGGGCTGCCGGCCGGAGCGGGCAGACCATTCCTTCCCGGAGGGCCGCTGTGCGCGAGGACGCTCGGGGGGGGGCTGGGGCTGGGGCGGGGGGGCGCTTTGAGTCCTGATCGACCCCCAGCCTTGGGTGCCCGGGAGGAGGTTGCGTCCCGAGGCGAGCGGGGGGGAGGGTCTGGGGCAGGGCGCCTCGGGGTGGTCGGGGATGGGGGGTCCGTGTCTGCTGACCGAGGCTCTCCCCGCCAGGCCTGCGCCCCAGGGGATCCCCGCCCGCCGCCCCCGCCCTCTCCCAGGCCCCCGGAACATGCTGCCCACGGCGATGAGGGGCCTTGGCCTGGCGCTGCTGGCCGCCCTGCTGTGCTCGGCGCCCGGTGAGTGGGGGCGCCCTGCGGGCGCGGGGGTCGCGAGGGTCAGGTCGCCGTGAGAGCCGAGGCCGCTCCGGAGGGGGCCGGGTTGTGGGGGCGGCCACTCCCCCGGTGGGTGGTTCCCCTCGCTCCGTGCCGACCCTGGAGGCCCGGCCCTCTCCGGGGGGTCGCCCTGGCGCACCTGCCCCAGCCCCACGAGCTTCTCCAGCGGCCTCAGAAGCTTTGACTCCAGGGGCTTTGCACTGCTGCCCCCTGCCTGGACAAGTGCCCCTCACTCCAAGGGCTGGGGTGGGGGGCTTCTTGTGTGGGCTTGCTGGTTGGAAGGGCCCATCAAGTCCTGTGTGATCCTTCATAGCTGGGCATGTGGGGAGGGGGTTTTGTGGGAGTGTGTGTGCAGGAGGGTGCCACAGGTGTGAGAAGAGTGTGGCTGTGTGTGTGTGTGTGAGAGAGAGTGTGTGTGGATGGGGCCTAGAAGGGATCACCTGGGCTCTGGGAGTTCCATGGGGCTCTCCCCACCAAACTCTCCTGGGACCCCTCCACTGGTCATGCCAGGCCAGTGGGTGCCCACCTCCCACACCTGCCAAGTTATACCAGAAGTCTTTGCTGCAGGCAGTGCCAGGGCTCAGGGTGCCAGTGGCCTGGGCCCCGCCTCCTCTGACCGTCCCCTTCCCCGTGGCCTCCAGCTCAGGGCCTTTGGTGCCAAGTCTGCACAGTGACCACCAACTCCAGCCGTTGCACCTCGAAGCAGTGCCAGCCCTCTGACACGGTCTGTGCCAGCGTCCGAATCACCGATCCCAGCAGCAGTAAGTCAGGACCAGCAGGGAGATGGGTTTGATGGCGGCCAGGATCAGGAGGGCCTGGGGGCCCGTCTGGCCGGCCGTGCTGTGGACAGTGGCGGGTGCGTGTCATTCCCTGGCCCCGCAGGGGCCCTCTCCATGCAGTTGGGGCAGCGTGGGTGAACCGAGGCTCTGAGGCTCCTGGCCTGGGGTCCTGACCTGATCTCGAGGGGCCCTGGCTGGGGTCCCGAGGCTGAGGGGAGATGGCCCAGGCGGTGCCCCCAGCCCTGGATGTCCTGCTCTCATCCCCAGGCAGGAAGGACCACTCTGTGAACAGGATGTGTGCCTCCTCCTGCGACTTCGTCAAGCGGCACTTTTTCTCGGACTATCTGATGGGGTTCATTAACTCTGGGATCTTAAAGGTGGATGTGGCCTGCTGCGAGAAGGATCTGTGCAACAGGGCCTCGGGGGCTGGGGGCAGCCCCTGGGCCCTGGCAGGGGGGCTCCTGCTCAGCCTGGGGCCTGCCCTCCTCTGGGCTGGGCCCTGAGACCCCTGCCACAGGGTGCGGCCCCCTGCCTGCCCGGCCCCACCGTGGCAAGGGCAGCCCTGGCCTGGCTCCCACCCGTGCTCCTTGCCCCTCCCCAAGCCGTGCCGTGTCCCTTCTCTCCAGCAGCTCCGAGTCCCAGCCAGCAGGGCACCTCCAGGAACCAGGAGTCCAGGCAGGGAGCCTGGAGGTGGGGGGCAGGGGCCGGGGGACCCTGGGTCGCAGAGGGGAAGCGAGTCTGAGTCAGCCCAGCCCAGTGGCCTGGCCATGAGGGCGCCTTCTACGGAGAAATAAAGTCACGTCTGAGTCCTGAGACCCGGGTCTGAGCCTGGGGGTGGGGGCGCTCGAAGCCCCCCGGCACAGGTGCTGGTGTGCGGGTCCCCTGGTGTGGGAGCGCTTGGGGCGGGGGATCTGGTATTGAGGTGAACGAGATCACGGGGTGGGCTGCAGGGTGAGGTGCTACCACGGACACACACACCCCGGTGGGATAGGCTCCTGCATCTGCAGCCGTGCTTGCACACTCACACACGCAGGCTCACACCACACTCACACACATGCCTCAGCAATTGCATTGCACCGGTCCCTGGGCTGGTGTGTCCTGGTATACACCCCACACTCACACAGGTGGGTGTACACATGGTGGTGTCTGCACACACATTCACATGCAGTGCACTTGCTCCACATTTGTGTGCATGTACAGACACACCCGTGTGTGTCTCGCTGCTCCCCCTCGCTCCTGCTCTTAGCTCCCTGGCGGCAGGACCCTGGGCTGACTACCCTGGGCCTGTGGCCAGCTGAGGACCATTGGGGGCTGCTCTGGCCCAAGTGGAGACCCCTGTGCCCAGACTCTGCCTCCTGATGCACCCTCTCGGCTTCACCCCGAGCTGAGGTTGAGCATGGGGTCCCTGCAGCAAGGGGATGTGGGGGAGGCAGTGGAAGCAGGGAGGACCCACCTGCTAGGTGGGGGTGAGGGGGCTGCTTCTCCTGCCCCCCTGCTCCAGCGTGGGGTCTCCGAAGTCATGCGGCCTCCCGAGTCCAGCCCAGCCCTTGCTCTAGCCACTGTGCTGGACTCCCCGGCGTGGCTGGCCCTTTGGCCCTCTGGGGTCAGGCCCTCGGCCAGTGCTTTGTCCGGCTGCCTCTGGCTGGCCCAGGCCTGTGGTCCCTGCTGGGTCCCAGGGTCATGTTCTCTGCCAGGTATCTTGGGAAGAAAAGGGGTTCCTTTAAGAGCTGGCCTTGGCAATCTTTTCGGGGGTCCCTCAGCATGAGGGATGGAGAGGAATCTGGGGGTCCAGGATGAGGGGCCCAGGGAGGCGGTGGAGGGGGCTCCTGCATCCCCGCTGGAGCCTGGGGTTACTGTCCTGCTGCTGGAAGCAGCTGGGGACTTTGCAGGGGAGGCCTGTGACCTGCTTGTTCCACTTGCCCTGTGTGGTGCCCCCGTCTCACCCTGCTGCCCCTCAGTAAAGTTGCTGCCCCCATGGTGTGTCCCGGTGCTTTGGGGAGCAGAGGGACCAGGTGCTGCCCGTGGTGGGGCCACCTGGAAAACGGCAGCCGGCTCAAGGGCAGATGTTCAGAGCAGGTGGGGAGCTGGAGCCGCCAAGACCTGGAGGCCGGGAAAGCCCCGGGAGGCCCGAGGCCGTGGCTGGAAGGAAGACTGGCCGCTGCCCGGGAACTCAGCGCGGTTGATCTATCATTTGGGAGCAGTATTTGAAAACACAGAGAGGAGTAAAATTCTCCCGCCTCTTTTGAGAATCTTATAAAATCAGACATGAAAGCCCCTCCCCCAACGCTCCCATCCTGGGTTCCCCTCACCCGTCGTCAGATCTGGCTGGATCGGGTTTCCCATCTCCGAGGGGTCTGAGGGCAGCGCCTACCTCAGTGCCCGCCACACCGCAGCCCCGTGGGCCGCACAAGGGGCACCAGCCACCTGCCACCGCGTCCGAGGCCATCTTTCCAGGCGGTTCGTCCAGCCTGGCCTTCGGTTTTCCACGTCTGCTTGGCATTCCCCTGAGGGAGGTGCGGCCGTTGCCCAGACACCCCTTACCACCAGGCGGAGGGACTGTTTCCAACCTCCTGTCATCGGCTGCGCTGAAGCGACCATCCTTGTCTTCTGTCGTCAGGGGCCCCGGGTGGAGACGGTGAAGTTAGTGCTGAGGGGGCGGAACCAGGCGGTGTATCTATTAGAGAGATCAAGTCGAGGCAGCTCCACTCCTCTCCAGCAAAGCGACGCCAGTGTGCATTCCCACCACTTTACACGCTCCCAGCCGTGGATGCCATCCAGCTTTGGGAGTTTTTTGCCAGTCTGGCAGGCAGAAAGTAGAATCTGGTTCTGATTTCCATTTTAGAGATCATCGCTGAGGTTGAACGTCGTACTTGCTTATTAGCCGTTTGTCTTTCTCCTGTAATTGCCTGATCACATCTTCTGTCCACGCTTCTGCTGTGTCTTTTACTTATTGATGTGTAAGAACATTTTGTGTATTAGGGATGTGACTCTTTCCCCCGTTGCATGTTGGCAAATACTTTTTTGTTTTCTGTGGCAGGGTCTTTGCCTGTGGTCCCTTCACTCTACATATGTGAATGTTCTAAATTTTGATGGTTCGATTCTGTCTAGTTGTTCTATGGTTTCTGGGTTTCCTGCCTTAGGAGAATGTCCTTTACTATTATGCTGTGAAAATAGTCTCTATATTTCTGAAATTTTGCAGCTTTGGCTACTGTCCCAGTTTCCTAAAGCTGCCGAATGCAAGATATCTGAACTAGATTGGCTTTTACAATGACAGTTTATTAGTTCACAAATTTACAGTTCTACAGCCATGAAAATGTCCCAGTTAAGGCATCAATAGGATGATACCTTCTCTGAAGAAAAACTGATGGCACCTGGGGCTCCTCTGTCACATGGGAAGGCACATGGCCAGAGTCTGCTGGGCCTCTCCTGGGGTTAGCTTCTCATTTCCGTTTCTTTCTCCAAAATGTCTCTGGGCTTCTGTCTCTATTGGCTTTTTTCTCTCAGCCCCTGTGCATCCTTGCTTGTTCTCCCAGGGCGTTTCTCTCTAAGCGTCTGGGGGTCCTCTCTTAGCTTCTCTGGGGCAAACTCTGGATTTCATCTCTTAGCTTCTCTGCTGGTCCTGGTTTCAATAGCTGTCTCCAAAATGTCTCTGGGTGTTTTCTCTCTAAGCCTCTTTGAGCTGTCTTCAAAATGTCTCTGCCTTTTATCCTCTCATAGAGGACACCGGTAAACTAACTGAGACCCACCTTGAATGGGTAGGGTCACACCTCCATGGAAACAACCTAATCAAACGGTCCCACCCACAATAGGTCTGCCCCCACAAAAGTGGATTAAAAGAACATAGTCTTTCATGGGGTACATAACAGAGTCAAACCAGCACAGCTACTAATTCAGATTTTCAATCCATCTGGAGCTTACTTATGATGTAGTATGGGGGGTGGGATTAGGGATTAGAGGACTAATATTCTCAAAGCTGTTGCTGAAATAACCCATCTCTCCCTGTTGATTTAAAATGCTACCTTTATGATGTAATACATTCCCACATATCTGGATGCTTCTGACCAGCACTGCTGGAATTCTGCTGATCAAGTTTGTCGTGTTACCATGCTGTTTCCGGACAGCGGCTTCATGGTGTGTTCAAAAGATCAATGCTTCCTTGAGGCTCTCCTTTTTTTAAAAATTAGTCACTTCCTGCATTTTATTCTTACAGGTGAATTTCTGAATCAATTTGTCCAGTTCCAGGATAGCACTCTGTTAGAATTTTGACTGGAGTTTCATTTACTTGGATATAAAGTTGGGGAGGCTTGATGTCTTGCCTCTTTTAAGGCTCCCCCCTCAGAAACTCGGTGTATCTCACAATTTATTTACTTTCTTAAATGATATCATTCAGTGCAATTTTATAGTTTTTTAATGCAGATTTTGTATCTTCCTTGATATATTTATTGCTAGGTAATTTATAGTTTTTGTGGTTTTGTAAATGGGCTTTTCCCCCTTTGCTTTTATTTTTATTAAGATGTATTCACACACCACATAATCATCCAAAATATACAATCAGTTGATCACACTATCATCATGTACCCCCTTTGCTTTAAACCTAATTGGTCATTCTTGGTGCAGTGAGAATATCTTTGTATCGCTTAACGCTGTCCTTTCCTTCGCCCTTTAGGCAGGTCTGCAGGTGCTTGCTGCCTCATGGGGAAATGACAGGAAAACCATCTGATAAAGCCCTCACATTTCTGGCCTTGCATTTCCCAAAGCCTAAACCCTTTATGCCATGGGCCTCTGAGGTTCTGAGGAGCCCCTAAAATCTTCTAAGCTAAGGGGTGGGTGTGAGGGGCTTCCCTGAAGCAGGAAGAGGCACCCCTGGGCTGGGAGGAGCAGGATAAAATTGTTGGTGGGACAGAGGTGGGCTTCCAGGGCAGAGCTGCTGAGAGGGCGCCTCCGGCCAGTGGGTGAGGGCGGCTGGGCAGGTGGACCTCAGATGGCCTCAGCCCAGACCCTGGGGCGGCTGCCTCTCTCCAGTGTGGACGATGCTTGCAAATAAGGGTGACAGCCCGCAGCACCCTCGGAAGGCCGAGGGGCGTGGACCAAGGGCGTTTCAACAGATACCTGATTAGACGGACTTGCCATGCCCCTATCCCCGAGCTGGACATCTCCGTGGGAAAAAAGATGCAGACTGAGAAATTCATTCCGGCCACTCTGGCAGGATGGGTCTAGAGATAAAAATCATCACAGAACGTATGATTATTTTTCTTGTTCGACCGAGCTTGTGGACTGAGCTTACTCTCTACCCTGCTGGATCGACTGAGCTCTCCGTTGCAGATCACAGAGACTGCCCGAATCGGTGTGAGAGAGGGGCTCGAGGGCACACGCTGCACAGCCCAGCCCCCAGCCCTGCTGCCCCCCGATCTGGAGGATGGAAGTCCTCCCCCTCCATGGCTCTCTTTGGTGATGATGATTGGATGGGTCTCCCCAGTGGAGCAGAAATCATACAGCGACGCCCCAGGGGCTGGGGGGCTGCCCAACGTGGCTTCAGAATTCCCTGAGGGAAAGCGGGTTTTGCAGTACAGAGAACCATCACGAATGCAGAGTGAGTGTTTCAAAGCTTCTGGGCAGCCACAAGCAACACTACAACCAGATAAAGAAGGAACTTGTCTTTGAATGCACATCTTTCCCAGTTCCTTTATTAGCAGAATCGCTTAGACTTTCCAGGTATACAATGAGATAGTCGACAAAGGAAGATAATTTTGTCTCTTCTTTTCCAATATTTATATTGCTTATTTCATTTTTGTTTCTACTGCATTAGCTAGACCCTCCAAAACATAGTTGGATAATAACAGCAGTTGAGGGTGCGCCTCTTTTTGTTTACACCATGAATAGATGTTTGCTGTTGGATTTGAAAATCAGTCTTTATTCTGCCTAGATTCTTTCTTCATTTGTATTTTAACTAGATTTTTTTTTTAGGAATGGCGGATGAATTTAAAAGAAACACCTGTTTCATCGTCTACTGATAGAGCCATACACTTCCCTAATTAATAGCTAATTGGTAGTTAATACAGCGAATTCTATGGTGGCCCTCCTGCTGGCGAGAGCATTTGTGAGGCAAACAAACCCCAGCGGCGCGGTGTGTTATTCTGTTAAACCCCTGCTAGACTCAGATCGCCGGGACGTCGCTCAGGACGCTTGCATTGTGGGATGCTTGCATCAGATCCGTGACTGAGGTTTGTCTACGCGTTTCCTTTTGTTCTCCGCGTCCGATGAGCACAGAACCGGGCAGCTCGAAGGGCTGGGCTGGAGCTCAGCCTGGCCACGCCCCCTGGGGTGGGACCCGGGGCCGAGGGGCGCTCGGCCCCGCCCCGCTCCGTGGAATCCCCCCCCCCCAATTTCATTCGCACCTGATGGCTCCATCGCTTTCCTCCTGGGAAACTGGTTTAGAAGAGGTAGGACCCTGACGTTCCCCAACTTCACCTGGTGTGCAGGGGACGTCAAGCTGCCTGGGCTCCCTTTTACCACCCACTTGCCCTGCGCCCCTGGCAAGCTCCGCCTCCTCTCTGCGCCTCCTTTCTGTGCCTGTGAAATGGGGCAACCCCAGCTCACCGGGATGGAGAGTCTGTGGAATAGAGTCTGTCCTAGTTTGCTAATGTTGCAGAATGCAAAACACCAGAGATGGATAAGCTTTTATAAAACGGGGGTTTATTTCACTACACAATTACAGTCTTAAGGCCACAAAGCGTCCAAGATAACACATCAGCAATCGGGTACCCTCACCGGAGGATGGCCAATGGCCTCCGGAAAACCTCTGTTAGCTAGGAAGGCAGCTGGCATCTGCTCCAAAGCTCCGGCCTCAAAACGGCTTTCTCCCAGGACGTTCCTCTCTAGCAAGCTTGCTCCTCTTCAAAACATCACTCCCAGCTGCACTCTCTTTCCTCTTTGAGTCAGCTCATTTATATAGCTCCACCGATCAAGGCCCACCCCGAATGGGTGGGGCCACGCCTCCATGGGAACATCTCATCAAAATTATCACCGACAGCTGGGTGGGGCACACTCTAAGCAAATCCAACCAGCACCCAAGGGTCTGCCCCACACAAGACCACAAAGATAATGGCATTTGGGGGACACAATACATTCAAACCGGCACAGAGTCCCTCAGCAGGTGCAGCAGCGGCTGGTCCAGAACCCTGGCCTCTGGCCCCTTCTGCTCCAGGTTGGCAGAACGCTGGTCCAGGCAAGGTGGGGGGAAGGAGTGGGGGTAACACTGCCCCGCCTGCCCGTGGTTTCCTCCTGGGGCTCCTAGCTTGTGCCCGCTCCCGCCCCTGAGCCCTTCCAAGCTGCTCCCAGATTTTCAGGACTTTCTAAAGCCCAGCTCCTCCTGGGAGCCCTCCCTGACTCCCTTCCCCCTCACCCCATCCTCTGGGCCCCCCGCCTTCTGAGGACGCCTCCTGTCCTATCTGACATGGTCTGCAGCTTGACCCCTACCCAGCCTCTGCCCTGGGCCCCGAGTGACAGTGGGCAGCACAGCCTGCACATGGCATGCACCAGTGACTGCTGGTAAATAGAACCACACTGGACAGAACCCCCCAGAGCCTCCTGATTTTCTTGCTCTACAAGGTGGATGTTTCCAAGTATCTCCAGGCCTTTGTCCATCTGCACATTGGAGAGCCGAAGTTCCTTGAGTTTTGTATAGCAGGTGGGAGCAAAGGTGCCTCTCCCCTCGAGGCAAGGTGGGGGCAGGTGGGGGCAGGTGGGGACCCTCTGCTTCCTGCAAGCCCCCAGGCCTGAGGACAGGGAGCTGTGGCTCGGCACCCCGGTTCTCAAATGTCAGCAAATGACACAAGTTCCTGGGATGAAGGTGCATGCAGGTTCACAGGCCCTGCACCCAGGAATTCTGATTTGAAGTGCCTCGAGCTGGCTCTAGGAATCTGCACATCCACACCCTATGACAGGCAGAGGGCAGCACCATCAGAAGAGAGTGGAGGAGCAGGCCAGCAGTTTATTTGCTTATTTATTCATTTTACTACTTCGGGAGAGTTAAGTGCCAGGTTCTAGGACCTGGAGACATAGCAGTGAGCAAGACGGACAGTGTGTGTGCAACTGTGTGAGTGTGCATGTGAGTGTGCAGGTGAGCATGCACGTCTTTTTGGATGTGCATGTGATTGTGTGACCGTGCATGGCAGTGTGCGCGTGTGTGTGCTTGTGTGCACGTGTGAGTGTGCACACCTGTGTGTGTGCGCCTGGGAGGGTGCCGGTGGTGGGCATGTACACAAGTACGCAGGTGCTTGAAGGGGGTGATTGGGGACAGGGTGGCTGCTGCGGAGAACACGGCCTCGGGTGAGGAGAAGGCTCCGTCCTGGTTTCGGTGCACTGCCCGCGGCAGGCAGAGCTGCCAGAGAATGGCTCGGGAGCGCCAGCCCGGGAGTGACGGAGCAGTGGGGCAGGAGGCAGGAGGCCGCAGGTCTTCGGGTTTGGGTGGGGAGGGGAGTGCCCGGGAGGGGCCGGGTCCCTCTCCCTGATGGAGCCTGGCGGGCGAGGCGGGCATCTTGGAAACCATCCCGGAGGGAGGCTGCCGGGAGCAGGAGCGCGGGCAGGGGCGGGCCGCGGGGGTCCCGGTGCTGGGGAATGGGGTGAGGGATCCCTCCTTTCCAACAGGGAAGAACGTTCGCATCAGTAAACGCGTCCACAGCGAGACGTGTGCCTCCCCCCGCCCGCCCTGGGGGCCATCCAGGGGTCTTGATGCAAATGCGAGTAAACGCCCACCCAGGGCCCCGTTCTCCACCCTCCTGCCCAGGAGGCCTCTCGCCACCGACGCGCCCCGCACGTACCGCGGAGACGCGGAGGCGCAGGCCGGGGAGGAGGCTGCTGTCGCGCGTTTGGGTCGCTTCCGCCTCTGTTCCAGGCCGTGGAGCGCGGCCGTGGGCGTGGCCACCCGGGAGGGGTGTGAGGGGCGGGTCCGCGGGGGCGTGGCCGGCGGAGGCTCCGCCCCCGTGCCTGGGAGGGGTCCCGAGAGGCCGCCTCCGGGCTTGGTCCAGTTCACGTCCCTCCAGCGACGGGTGGCGCCGGGGCATTTTCTCAGGCTGCTTGACCTCTGCCAACCTCACAGGAGGAAAATGGTCTTGCAGCTTTGTTACAGTGCGTGAAACGGGACCTCGGGGGCACGGGATTGGGCACTGTGGGGCCGGTGGTCTGGCTGTCGTCACTGCCCAGGCGAGGCCGTCGGGCGGGCAGGTGTGGGGAGGGGGCAGGCCGGGGGCAGGTGGACCCTGAGCAGCTCAGGGCTGCACAGGCGGAGCTGGGGCACCCTCCTCCAGGGGGACGCCGAGGGCGGGGCGGGGTCCGCTTGGCGCCTCGACGGAGAGGACCGAGGAGAGCCTCCGCCCGGGGCCTGTGCCGACAGCAGTCCCGGCCGCGGCTCCCGGGATCCCCAGGCTCAAGCGAGGTCCTGTCGCCTCCACTGTTCCCCGTTCCCCCCAGTTTCCGGGCGGTGCTTTCCCTGCAGGGCCTGTGACCCCGCGTGCAGGCCTGGCGGGGAGCGGCCCTGGGGCGGCCGCCGAGGGAAGGAGGGCAAGGGGTTCAGGGAAAACTGCGGTCCCGGCAGGTGGAGAGTTTGGGGTGAGGTCGGGCCGCCAGGAAGGGACTGGGCCCTGGCCCTGGGGCTGCCGGTCCCTGGGGCTGCACTCGAGAGGTTTGGGCCCGTGGGTGCCGGGGCCGCCGTCCAGCCCCTGCCCTTCCCCAGGCCCGCGGAGCCCAGCCCTGCCCCTCCCCTGCTCCCCTCTCACCCAGGTGCGGTAGGTGCTGGGGGTTTGGAGCAGGGACCCTGACCCTTCCCCTGGAGAGGGACCCCTGGGATTCAGGCAGGATTCTGTTGATTGATGAACAATAGCAGAAAAATAAGAAATGAATGAATAAGGGATGCAGAACAGTAGGTGAACAAATCACAAGCCACGAATGACCGAGAAGAGTGCATGACAAAGCAACAAACCGGGACGGCAAGGGCCTGCGGAGGGGGTTACAAGCGGCAGGGGGCGGACGGTGGATGGGGGCAGGGGAGGGCGGATGGAGGAGTGACCCCTCTGCCCTGGCTGGACCCCACAGTCCCGGGATCTCCCCTCACACCCCATCTTCTCCAGCGACCCACCTCCCCCAGTCTCAGGGTCCCTCCTCCAACCCCTCCTGGGCCCTGGGGCCTCTTCCCCAAACTTGGGGGAGCTGAGCAGCAGGTGGGCTCAGCTCGGAATCGAGGCACCTCCACCACAGGAGAGAGAGGTGATGGCCCCTCACCCGGGGTCTCTGCAGCGGGGAGCGGGTCCATGTGGGGGGACATGACCAGGAAGAAGAACCACAGGTGAACTAATCCCCAAATTAAGTCACTTCCGCAAGTGTCCCCAGAGTTCCAAGCAGTCGTGGCTGTGGTTACCATGGCTTCAAATCCCGGTGCGTTTTCTCAGCGAGTCCTCGAGGGTGTGCAGCGTTCAAGCAAAGGGAACTTGTGGAGGTGCAGCGGGGCCAAGGAGGGTCCTCAGTAGCAGCCCCTGCCACCCCCACTCGGAGCCAGCCTCACCTGCCTTGTCACTGGGCACCGGGCAGCTGGTCCTTCACTGGTCCCTAGGAGAGACAGACAGACACCCTCGTTAGCGCCCCATTTCCCAGCTCGGCCATCTCTCCGGCTTTGAGGCTTAGTACCTGTCTGGACTGTCAGGGAGCCCTGTCTGGGATTCAGTATTTCCCCCGATGGCCAAGGGCTCAATGACAGAGGGAATATTTAGGGTCTGAGAATTACCAGCTGCATTTACGGAGTTTTACCATCCATGTCCATGCAGTTTTTTCACTCAAGCTTAGGTTCAGCACTGAGGAAGATACTGGTGCTGTCCCTGTTTTACCATGAAAAACTGGTTCGGGGGGGGAGGGGGATCTGACTCATCCCAGGTCCCACAGCTGGAAAGAGCAAAGTGCCCAGAGGAGCTGAAACTCAGAAAGGAGCCGGGACTTGTCCTTTCAGATGTGGAGAGTTATTGTGACAAGAGCATTGTATTGGTACAGGGACAGCTCGACCACTGAAATAGAATGCAGCACCCAGAAAGAGACCCGTCTGTAAATGGAAACTTCTAAATGATGGAAGTGGCAGGTCTGTTGAGTGGGAGAATAAAGGACTCATCAATAAATGGAGCCAAGGAAAGAGTTTTCCAATGGGAAAATGGTATTGGATCCAGATCCCAGACCCGCCATAAAACTAAACTCCAGGGTGAAGAACTTAAATGTCAGGAGCAAAGCCTGAAAAACTTTTAAGAGGAAAATAAAATTGAATTTTTATGGGGTAATTTCTACATGAGATGGGGCAGAGGAGGATTTCTTAAATAAGCCACAGATAGAACAAATCAGACAGAAAAGATTGATAAACTTGACAGAAAAATTTAAAACTTCCATTTATCAAAAAAATATCTTAAAGAAAATGAAAGGATAAGTTACAAAGTGGGAAAAGATATTTGCAACAAACATAACTGACAAAGGATTTGCATCAATATCAATTGTTTATCAATAAGAAGAGGATAAACAAACTAGTGAAAACAGGCCAAAGACAAGCCACAGGCATTTCATAGAAGATACATGTTGAAGACAGATGGTCAACATCAGTAGGCATCAGGAAAACGCCAATAGCAAAGTTACACCCTCCTGATGGGCAGACGTTTAGGAGCCTGATGTGGCCACATGTTGGAGACGATGTGCATTTCAGGGTCTCCTGGACATTGAAGGTATAAAGTATATTGTAGTGTTCCGGTTTGCCAATGCTGCCATTATGCAAAATACCAGAAATGGATTGGCTTTTATAAAGGGGTTTATTTGGTTCCAAATTTACAGTCTGAAAGCCATGATACTGTCCAAATTAAGGCATTAACACAAGTATAGCTTCACCGAAGGAAGGCCAATGGCATCTGGAAAACCTCTGTTAGCTGGCAAGGCACGTGGCTGGCAGCTGCTGATCCAGTTGTGTTCCAGCTCCTCTCTCAGCTCCTGTGCGTTCTTCACAATGTTGCTCCTGGGGCATTTTGTACTCTCTTAGCTTCCCTGGAGCAAACTCTGGGCTAGCATAAATCTGCTTTCAATGGCCATCTCCAAAATGTCTCTCTCAGTTGCTCTCCAAAATGTCACTCAGAGCTGCTCTGAGGTCCTTCTGTTTGTGAGCTCTTTTATAGGACTCCAGTGATTAAATCAAGACCCATCCTGAATGGGTGGGGTCCACATCTCCATGGAAATAATTCAATCAAATGTTTCACTCACAGTTGGTTGAATCATATCTCCATGGAAATAATCAAAGGATTCCAACCTAACCAACACTAATATGTTTCCCCACAAGACTGCATAAAAGAACATGAGTTTTATGGGACATAATACATCCAAAATGGCACATATAGTATATTGATATTTCCAACGGGGGAAGCAGCTTGGTGTATTCTATCAAGTTGAGTTTTTATGCTCCCCACGATGAGGCATCTTTCTGATGTATCACCAGGGAAAAATGTGTCACACTTATTGCTTACTGTCATACTGTTCTCAGAAGCAGAAATCTGGTAACTACCAAAATGACCATCAATAGGAGAATGGATTAATTGTGATTTTGTCATGCAATTGAATATTATATAGCAGTACCAGGGAATGGGCTACAGGAACCCAGACCAAATGGTGACTGTTAGCAATATTTTTATAATTTTTTATAATGTTTTATATAGATGTGATACATATTTCTTATGGGGGTATCAGTTGAGAAGGATGCTATAGGGAGCAGTAAGTTACAAAGTTTGAGTTTCCATGTTGGTTGGTGGGTTCATGAGTGGTTGTTACATAAAGAAGGAAATTGGGGCAGTGGAGGACCCACTAATGGGAGAGTGTCGTGGGTCAAAGATCATAAGTTAAAATCCAGTCGTATGCACCTGCAGTGTAAAAAATGTCCTCAAACAAAACCCTAAACATTTGTTTTTGTGTTCATGAACCTCAACGTTTTGGAACACTTGAGCCTGGGAACCACAACCAGAATGTCCTTCAACTTGCTGGACTGATGCTGCTCCCAGCTCTGTGAGAGCTTTGGGGGGGGCTCCTTCCATGTTGGAGGCTCCTTCCATGTTGGGGGGCTCCTTCCTGTTGGGGGACTCTTTCCTGTCGGGGAACTCCTTCCTGTCGGGGGGCTCCTTCCTGTCCAGAGGATCCTTTTGTGTCGGGAGGCTCCTTCCTGTTGGGAGGCTCCTTCCATGTTGGGGGGGCTCCTTCCTGTCGGGAGGCTCCTTCTTGTCGAGAGGATCCTTCCATGTCTGGGGGCTCCTGTCAGGGGGCTCCTTGCTGTCAGGGGGCTCCTTCATGTCAGGGGACTCCTTCCTGTCAGGGGCTCCTTCCTGTTGGGGGACTCTTTCCTGTCGGGGAACTCCTTCCTGTCGGGGGGCTCCTTCCTGTCCAGAGGATCCTTTTGTGTTGGGGGGCTCCTTCCTGTTGGGAGGCTCCCTCTTGTTGAGAGGATCCTTCCATGTCTGGGGGCTCCTGTCGGGGGGCTCCTTCATGTCAGGGGACTCCTTCCTGTCAGGGGCTCCTTCCATGTTGGGGGGCTCCTTCCGTGTCGGGAGGCTCCTTCCATGTTGGGGGGGCTCCTTCCTGTCGGGAGGCTCCTTCTTGTTGAGAGGATCCTTCCATGTCTGGGGGCTCCTGTCGGGGGGCTCCTTGCTGTCGGGGGGCTCCTTCATGTCAGGGGACTCCTTCCTGTCAGGGGACTCCTTCCTGTCAGAGGCTCCTTCCTGTTGGGGGGCTCCTTCCGTGTCGGGGGGCTCCTTCCTGTTGGGGGGCTCCTTCCTGTCTGGGGGCTCCTTCCTGTTGGGAGGCTCCTTCTTGTTGAGAGGATCCTTCCATGTCTGGGGGCTCCTGTCGGGGGGCTCCTTCATGTCAGGGGCTCCTTTCTGTCGGGGAGCTCCTTCCGTGTCGGGCGGCTCCTTCCTGTCTGGAAGCTCTTTTGGAAAGTCTGTCGCCTGCTCAGATAGGTCGCTCTCCTTGGCCGAGGCTCTGCTCCACGTGAACACGCTGTGTCCACAGGGCCTATAGATGTTGGCTGAATGAACGCGTTTCTAGAAGGGGGAGATTTTGAATGTGAGAAGAAAGGAGATTTGCTCTGGGAGGAGAACGGAGTTCTGAGGGGCTGTGGATCTGTAGAGCCAGGGAGAAGGGGCTCTGTGCTGTCGGGGAGCAGAGACCATGACATGAGGGCAAGCTGGGCTCAGAGCACGAGGCCAGGACGAGACCCCTGGAGGGACCCCGGGACAGCAGTATCTGACATCCAGCTCTTTGCTGTGTTCCCCTCAACACCTGCCTCCCTCATCCCTGTGGTGGGCTGAATCGGGCCCCTGAAAAGGCAAATTCAAGTCCTAACCCTTGCCACCTGTGAGCGTGACCTTACTTGGAAATAGGGTCTTTGCAGGTGGAATCAATTTCTGACGACATCCCACTGGGGTAGGGTGGACCTTAACCCAACATGACGGGTGTCTGTTCAAGAAGAGGGAAGTTTGGGCACAGAGACCCAGAGACTCAGAGGAAGGAGGCCGTGAGAAGACGCAGGGACCCACGGACCCCAGGGAGAATGGCTTTTGAAGGCAGCGGTAGGGACTGGAGCGATGCGTCTGCAAACTGAGGAAAACGGAGGGTGGCTGCCCCCACCCAACATGGGAAGAGGCAGGAAGGGGCTTCGGGAGCCTTCCTGGGGTGCCCCTGCAGCAGCTGGTGTGGACCCCGGTCCCAGCAGCTTGAGACAATGACTCTCTGTTGCTCCACGCCCCAGGTCTCGGTCCTTGGCCATGGCAGCCCTGGGAAACAAGGGCAGCCCGGGGGCCATCCCTGGTCAGTCTCCGGCAGCATCTGATCCCCTGAGATTCGGGAACCAAGGAGCAGCCCTGAGCTCGCCTGTGGGGACAGACCGGGGCAGTGGGGGGGACGGAGGTGGACGCTGGGCCGGGCACTCAGATCCCGAGGGGCAGCTGGCAGGCCCTGCTCGGCGGCCCTCTGCAGCGCTCGAGATCCTGTGACCGCAAAGGATGGGGCTCAAGTTCATTTATCTGGACCTTAAAGAAAAAAGTGTCCCCGAGGGCCCACGAACGTGGATATACTTGTGGTTGAAATTATGAAAAGGCTTTTTCATGACCATTGTGATGTTTGTGCTGTGCAGACAAAGCAGTTTTCCTCATAATGAGGGTGAATGGCTCTATTTCCCCAGGAAGCTTGGCTCTGGTTTTGGAATTGACATTTGATAAATGTTGTGCCATCCCCACCCTTTGCCCTGCCTTCTCCCTGAGGTCCCGTGGAGTATGCAGAGTGGCCTTACTTATTGGTAGTAACAATTCTTGAGAGTTAAGCAATCAACAGTCAATTAAAACATCTGGATAATTGATTTTTTGAGTCACATTTTCATAGCTTGAAGTAGGAGTCCATAATGTGAATTACAGGCTCTCAGATCAAAGAGGTGCTGACAGGGTCAGGCTGCCTCGCTAAATAAATCAGATCCCTTGGCAATGTTGTTCTCCGGCTTTGCTGTGTGCATTCTCTTACTGTCTTAACCGTATTAGCAAAATTAAAAATCACAGCTCAGAGCACAATGTGCTCTTTGCTTCTTACTGAAGCTCACCAACATTCAAAACTTGCTGCTAAAGTGACTCACTGTTAACACGGAGAGAAGCTCCATGTCTCTCACTCAAGACTGTAGCAACGAAGGGAAGAAGCAACTAGTTCAAGACTCAGGAAATGTCAAGAAAACAGCAGCCAGACACCCACAACCCCCTGCCACTGTCAGCCGTGCTTGACTTCCTTTCCCCGAAAATTCAGTTGAATGACAACGCTGCACTTTCCCTCGCTGTGAGCCATCCGACCAAAGCCCCCAGGTTCTTCGCTTTGCTGAGCCACACTTGATCTCACTAGAAGGTCAGTGTTTCAAGATTTTACCTGTTTATAAGAAATTTAAAAATACCCCAAGGTCATTGAAGACAAACCTTGGTCTTCGCAGCACGAGAAAGGAGCAAGGCAGGAAAAAGATTAGTTTTTCAAGTTTTTGGCAAATTTTTCTGACCTGGCTGGAAAAGGAGATGAATCAAGATTTTAAAAAATGTTTTTGTGAGCCGAGTTCTGTGAAGTTGCTGGGGAAGTTTCCGCATGGGAGTAGATGCTTCAGTTGAGTATAAACCAAAGAAGGTTCTGACGGTTTTCTCTGTCTTGTCCAGCTTCATTCACATTCATCTGGTTGTTAAACTAGTCAGGGAAAGTTTGAGGAGGATCAGGGTTTTTGAATAGTACCTTTTTCAGTTTGCTAGGCTGCTCAAGCAAATA
Source organism: Choloepus didactylus (assembly GCF_015220235.1). Taxonomy (NCBI): domain Eukaryota; kingdom Metazoa; phylum Chordata; class Mammalia; order Pilosa; family Megalonychidae; genus Choloepus; species Choloepus didactylus. The sequence goes on along the minus strand of NC_051320.1, from coordinate 97,961,527 downwards.
CCGTGGAGTGGTTCAGCTTAAACCGTGGGAAGTCATTGACTCACAGTTTTGAGGCTGGTAAAACGTCCAAATCAAGGCATCATCAAGGTGAAGCTTTCTCTGCAAAGACTGTGGTGTTTTGGGGCTGGCTGTTGGCGACCCCGGGATCCTCTGCCAGATGGCAAGGCACATGGCGGCTTCCCCTGTTCTCTTCCTTCTCTTCCAGGTCTCGTTACTTTCAGCTTCTTTCTTCCTTGGCTCTCTCTCTCATCTAAATTCATTCCTTCTATAAAGGACTCCAGTAATTGGATTAAAGCCCATCCTGATTAAGGTGGACCACATCTTAACTGAATAACCTCATCAGAAGGTCCTACTCATGATGGCTTCACACCCACAGGGATGGATCAGGTTTGGAACCTGTTTTTCTGGGGATCATAAAGCTCCAAACCACCACAGGACCCACGTGTCTCCCCACAACATACTTGTTAATTCCTGATCAATTAATAAATACATCTTTATTAATGATCTTTATAGCAGAGATGCCTGGAGGAAGCCTTCCAAACCCAGTGAGAAAGTCTAACATCATCGGTGATGGGAAAACCAATGCCACGTGACACCCGCCAGGGGTCGGCCCACGGCCTCACCTCTGGTGTTCCTGCCACACGTGTGAAGACGAGGAGGGGTTTTCGTTTGTATAAGACACTGTTTGGCCAATAGGTGAAGTCTGAGTGTTGGTTTCGTGATTAATGCGGTTGCACTCCAGCCGTGGGGGAGTCTTTTGGTTTTTGGGAAATGCACCTTCCGGTGTTTAAGGGCAACATAGCAGCACACCAGCAGTGTATCATCATCTGATAATTATCACATTATCCGAAAAAAGAATTTTGTACACACACCTGATGTAACATAAGTCAAGTGTGGTAAAATGTTAATAATGAAGGATTCTGGGTGAAAGGTTTATGGGAGTTCTTTGCACCATTCTTACAACTTTTCTGCATGTTTGAAATCATTAAAAAAAAAAGTTGAGGGTTTCCTGTGACTCTTATCACGGTTCCCCCAATGCCCCAACCGTGCATTCACGATTATTTTTGAGGCAGAGCTGGGTACGCTCTGGGCACGCCCGTCTGCAGTGGGAAAATGCCTGAAAGGCTCTCGGAAGCCCTTTTGCCCTGCGGGAGGGTCTGCTGCCCGATGCTGAGGGCGTTTCTGAGGCATCTTCCAGCGGAGACCTCGAGTCAAACTGCCCTGAGGCCACTTGGGGAATCTTGCCGGCAGGAGAGACTGTCCAGGCCCTCTGTTTCCCGTAAATCCTGCTCGGAAACTGTGGGTTCATCTCTCTTTCGGGACTCCCTCGGGAGCCAGGGCCACAGGTTCACGCTTCGTCAGGTGCGGTTCAACCTTTTCTCACCAGCGTATCCCAAAGCAGATGCCACACGTTTTAGGTTTTTGTTAGGCAGCACCCCACTTCAGGTGCCAATTTTTCTTTCAGCTATTTATTGCTTCACAGCACACCATTTACAAACTTAGTGGCTTCAAACTACAATGACTTTATTATTTCTAACAGTTCAGGGCTCAGCTGGGACGGCTCCATGTGGTGTTGGCTGGTGTTAGGGGTCAAATTGTGTCCCCCCAAAAAGAGATGTTGATATCCTAACTCCTGGTAGCTCAGAATGTGACCTTATTTGGAAATAGGGGAAATCAAATGGAAATGGTTAGGTTGAAATGAGACCCCACTGGAGCAGCGCGGCCCTAACCCGGCATGACTGGTGTCCCTGTGAGAAGGGAGAGGAGGCAGACACAGGTCTGGGGGGACGCCGTGTGAAGGCAGAAGCAGACTGAAGTGCAGCCAAGGATGGCTGCAACCACCGGGGCTGGGAGAGGCCGGGAGGAGCCTCCTGCAGGTGTCTGAGGGGGCCGGCCCTGCCCGCGTCCAGAACTGCCAGGGAAAATAGACCTCTGATATTTTAAACACCCCCCTCCACCCCAATTTGTGGTCCTTTGCTCTGGTCAGCTCAGCCAGTTGGGCTCGTTCCTGCAGCTCCCTCGAGGATCTGGCATCAGGAGGGCCGGAGTGCGGGGCTGTCCCCTAGGACCCTCTGTCCACTTGGTCCCTCTGGCCTCAGCCCTGTTGGCATTTTGGGCCTGTCCTGTGCGCTGTGGGATGTTTAGCAGCGACCCCGGCCTCCACCCTCATCCTCCCAGCTGTGACGTTGCCAGATGTCCTCAGGGGCTTGAGATCCCCCCTTGCTGAGAACCACCGGTCTGGCAGGCAGCCTGGCTTCTGTTGGCTCAGGACAGCCAGAGAGTGAAAGCAGAAGCTTCAGGCCTCTTCGGACCCCGGCCCAGAGGCGGCAGCACCACTTCTGCCTCACCCTGTGGCCTCCTGACGGGGACAGCGAGGCCGGCTTGCACAGGGCAGTGAGGGACCGCGGTGGCCAGCTCGGGAACCCAGCCACGGCGACAAGCACTGGATTACAGCCGATAGGAAAATGCTGTCCTCACCCTCATGGGGTCCTCTCTGGGGTGGGGTGCAAGGAAACATATATTTAAACAAATAAAAACCTAACTTAAAAAGTAGTAAGTGCGATAAAAGAAATAATAGTCCCCCGTGGAAGGAACTCAGGCCACCCAGATAGGGTTGTCTGGGAAGGCGTCTCGGAGGAGCCATGTGTGACATCTGATCTGAAGGATCACGGGGAGCTCGGACAAGAGAAGGGTGGCAATTTCGGAGAGCAGACAGCACCAGGAGGACGGCAGAGCGATGAGAGCTGAGGGCGAGAGAGCAGCCCTGTGTCGCTGCAAGAAAGAGCCGGGGGAGCGAGCGGGAGAGCAGCTCAGCCAGGTGGTCAGGGGTGGGGCACGCACAGCCTTTTCTCTCAGGATAAGTGACCCTGGGAATCTGATTGGTAGTGCTTTTATAATAATTACATTTTCGAAAGAAATTTTGCAATTTCAGTTTGTATTTCCCTTTTCACCTGAGTTTTTTCTTTTTTTTTTTTTCTTTTAGATTTCCATGGGGAAGGGACCTTGTTCTAGTCTGCTAATGCTGCAGAACGCAAAACACCAGCGATGGATTGGCTTTTATAAAACGGGGGTTTATTTCGCTACACAGTTACAGTCTTAAGGCCACAAAGCATCCAAGGTAACACCTCAGCAATCGGGTACCCTCACCGGAAGATGGCCAATGGCGTCCGGAAAACCTGTTAGCTAGGAAGGCAGCTGGCGTCTGCTCCAAAGCTCCGGCCTCAAAACAGCTTTCTCCCAGGACGTTCCTCTCTAGCAAGCTTGCTCCTCTTCAAAACATCACTCCCAGCTGCACTCAGTGAATTTCCTCTCTCTGAGTCAGCTCATTTATATGGCTCCACTGATCAAGGCCCACCCCGAATAGGTGGGGCCATGTCTCCATGGGAACATCTCATTGAAATCATCACCCACAGCTGGGTGGGGCACATTCCAAGCAAATCTAACCAGCACCAAAATTTCTGCCCCACACAAGACTACAAAACTAATGGCATTTGGGGGACACAATACACTCAAACCGGCACAGACCTTTACAACATTTTTGTTAATAATTTCTATATATCTTGCATTGTGATCAGAGCACATTGTTTGTAATATTTCTCCCTCATGGGATTTAACTGGTGTCTTCTTTGTGACCCAGTATTTGATTAGTTTTTGTGAATGTTCCCTGTGCACTTGAGAAAGTGTATTCTCTATTACAGTTTATCTTTAAAGTCTATACGTATACATAAGATCTACCATATTAATTATCTAGGGTAAGTCTTCTAAGTTCTTGCCTATTTTTTTGGCTACTTACCTCTTGTGCTGAGACTGGTACACGTCTCTTCTTTTGCATTCCCTTTGCATTTTCTATGGTTGTGCTGTCTACATTGCCTGAACACATGGGCACTGCACTTTGTACCAACTCCCCCAACCCTCACTTAATTGTGTATCTATACAAATCCATGTTTAGCCGTCTACATCAGCCTCTGTGTGGAGTCTCTCTAATTGCTTTGGTTGGCTATAGCTCGTTCTCTAGTAGGTTCCTCAGTAAGGGCTCATGGGAACAAAATTCTCTAAGTTCTTTGGGGGTTAAAACCATGTGTCAGTTTTCTTGGATAGAAAATCTTTAAACCACACTTTCTTTCCTTGAATATTCTAAGTATGTTTCTCTGTTTTCTTCTGGCCCACGGCAGTGCCGCTGGAAGCCTTCCATGTGCCAGTGCCTTTGGGGACGAGGCAGGGCAGGTGTCCCTCTGTCCCCGATGCCCTTTGTCTCCAAATCCTCTCCCCATCCTGGATGACTCTCCACCATTCCGGAGTCCTGCCTTTCGCTTGAGGAAACCACTTGCGCTGGAGCCTCGCAAGACCACTTTCACCTTTGATCTGCTGACAATTCCTTTGAGCAACAACTCTAAAGAACTGGGGCATAGGATGGATGGGAAAAAAAGGAGGACAAATTTGGAATTTAAAGCTGCATCTCTCAAGAGCACAAGGGGGAGAAAAGCAAATGAGCGGCTGAGGCGGCAGGCAGGACTGCAGAGGAGGAAGTGGCGGAGCTCCCAAGCTTGTCAAGCTTGCCAAGTGCCCAGGGTGTGCGTGCAAATGTGTGTGTGTGTGTGTGTCTCTGTAATTGTTGGCTGGTGGCAGCAGGGGCTCATAGGGGGTCTGGTGGGTGTGATCCTCAGTGCAACCTGTATTTTCTGCCTGAGTAAACATTGCCTGTACCCAAATAGACATTTTTCCAAAGAAAAACATCCAATAAGCACAGGAAAAGATACTTGACATTATTAGTTATTAGTCACCAGGGAAATGCAAATCCAAAGCACAAGGAGGCTACCCACAGCAACCACAATGAAGACACTTTCTCAGTCCCACTTGCTTTCTCTCAGCCTCATGTCCAATCTCAGTGTTTTTCCCTTGTGTCTCTGCACAGTGTGCTGCCTTCTCCCTAGGGAGCTCATCTGAGCTTCTAGTCAACCAAGATGGCAGAAGCAAGGCTCTGGAGAGCCGCCCCCCACAGAATCTTTGAACAACTGGCAAAAATTGGCAGAGGGGTGATGTCATCAACGTGGCAATGTAACTAGCTACTGAAAACCTCTCTCCAGAGAGTCAATGAAGAAAAGGACAGCTCTGAATTGTTGAAACTCTGGAGGAGGATATAGACTGGAGAAGGACCCTGCAAATGCCAAATTGAAGAAAGAGAAATATCAGGTTGGGATCTTCCATCCCAGATGAGCCAGTCCTCCCCCACAACCCCCTCACTCGTTCAGTGTGGGAAAGACCCAGAATCAGCAGATGGGACCCCTCCCACTGGGGACACAGACTATAAAATCTCTCACAGCAGTGAGATAACCCCCACCATTTGAAGACCCGGGGGACAGGGGGTACATCTCAAGGCCCAGGTCAGTGAAGGACAAAGAGACTGAGAAAACATGGACAGAGACTGCATTTCCAGCCCTGGGTCTGAGATCTCTTCCCCACCCTCAAGGGAAGCAGCAGCCAGTGGGTGTTTCCTTGCCTTGGGGATGGCTGGGGTACACGATCAGCTGAGGAAGTACTTTGCCACAGGCGGAGCCCCACACTGAGTCAGATTTTGGCTGGCAAAATGAAAGCATAGGAATCCCGCAGTTTCAGCTCACCTGGGTAGAGCAGCCTGTGCTTGGAGGCAAAGCAGCTTCCAAGGATGATTACGTTACTGAACAGCATCAACTGCTGGACAGTCCGGAAGGTGTAAGGGAATTAAGGTGCAAGGGAATTAAAACCCTTTTAAAAAGCTGCTCCAGACCCTTTCAGGAGCTGGTCTATACACATTCCACAGAAACCTGGCCCTGTTTTGGCTGAGAAATATAAGACCCAACTGTTAAAGCAGGGCTCTAAAACAAACCCAGGTCTTGCTGGCCAGTGGAAAATAGAGCATCACTGGAAGCCAGCAGATTTGTATTATCCACACACAGTGCACTTGCTGGGGTGCCCCGTGCCTACCTCCCATCCCTGTGGCAGGCCATGGTGGGTGCCCGATTTTGAGGGGAAGATGGGGGCAGAGCCAATCTAACAACTGGCTAGGGAAAGAAACAAAGAAAAGATAGAGATCAACTCAACCAACAAGAAACCCCTAGGCAAAAGAGAGAAAACAACCTCAAGAACAAACTAATCAAGAAAATCAGATGCCTAGATAGCAAAAAATCATGAGCCACCCTAGGAAACATGAAGATATGGCCCAGTCAAAGGAACAAACCAACAACTCAACTGAGATTCAGGAGTTGAAACAACTAATTATAGATGTTCAAGCAAATATTCCTAATCAAATCAACAAGTTGAAAGAAAATGTGACAAAAGAGATGAAGGATGTAAAGAAGACTCTGGGTGAAAATAAGGAAGAATCCAAAAGATTGAAAAAAACAAGTGGCAGAACTTATGGGAATGAAATACACAATAGAAGAGATGAAAAACACAATGGAGACATACAACAGCAGACTTAGAGAGGCAGAAGAAAGGATTTCCGAACTAAAGGACAGGACATTTGGAATCCCATAACAAAAGAACAGATAGGAAAAGAATGGAAAAATATGAGCAGGTTCTCAAGGAACTGAATGACAACATGAAGCACATGAATATATATGTTATAAGTGTCTCAGAAGGAAAAGAGAAGGGGAAAGGGTCAGAACGAATAATACAGGAAATAATCAATGAAAATTTCCCATCTCTTATGAAATACATAAAATTACAGGTCCAAGAAGCACAGCATACCCCCAACAGAATTGATCCAAACAGACCTATTCCAAGACACTTACTAATCAGATATTCAAATGTCAAAGACAAAGAGAATTCTGAAAGCAGTAAGAGAAAAGTGATCAATCACATACAAGGGAAGCTTGATAAGATTAAGTGTGGATTTCACCTTTTAGTCTTTAGTGTGCTGGAATGGCTAGAGGGAAATACCTGAAGCTGTAGAACTGCAACCCAGTGACCTTGATTCTTGAAGACGATTATATAACTTTGTAGCTTGCACAGTGTGACTGTGTGATTGTGAAAACCTTGTGGCTTGCACTCCCTTTATCCAGTGTATGGACAGATGAGTGGAAAAATAGGGAAAAAAGTAGATGAAAAATAGGGTGAGATGGAGGGGATGGAAAGATTTAGGTGTTCTTTTTTTGCTTCTGTCTTTATTTTGGAGTAAGGAAAGGGTTCAAAAATTGATTCTGGTGATGAACACACACTGTATAATGGCGCTGTGAATAACTGATTGTACATTGTGGATTGCTGTAGGGTGTGTTAATATATTTCAATAAAACTGTATTGAAAAGTAAATAAGGAGGAGAACCTAAGATGGCGGATAGGTGAGACAGGGCAAAAAAACACCTCCATGAAAACTACTAGATAAAAACCAGAAAGTGACCCAGAACACCACTTCCAGCGATGCACCAGCTGGACAAAGTCTGCTAAATCCACAGGGAATGTGCATTTGGTGAAACTAGGAGCCTGCATTCTGAAATGAGTGAGTGAGTTGGCTGAAAGTCCCATGGCCACGCTGCGGTGTGGGGAAACGGTGGGCTGGCATTTGGAGACGGACTAATTCTTTAAAAAAGAAAAAGCCCAGGAGCAGCTGCAGATATGACAGGGAGAGCTGCGTAGTGAAGCATGGTTGGAGCAGGCTGGGTTAACGCCTAGATGTCTGGCATGGAGGATACCCCTTCCCATACCCGCTGCTGATTGTCTCGAGAACAGAGGAGCAGAGGGGAGCCAAAGGGAGAAAAAAAAATGCATTCCTTGCAGCCATCTCCCCAGCGGGCAGGGGACGCTACTGCTCGGGGTCAGACCCACAGCACAGAGCCGCACCAAGAAACCTAGTATGACGGGGAATCTTTCCTGCAGCACTACACACATGCCACAATATCGGCCATGGACAGTGGCCTTTAATACACCCACGACTGATTGTCCCAGAGCTGGGAGGGTGGAGCTGTGCAAAAAGGGGGAAGTTAATGCGTCCCATTCAACCATCTTTGAAGCAGGCTGGGAGTGCCCCTGCACAGCCCAGCGACCCAGGGCTTCCCTGGTGGGCTGGCACGCACTTGTGACGTGGCACAGCCCTCCCTCAGCAGAGGTCCTGGAAGAGCGCAGCTGGGAAGGGGAAACCACTCGGAAATCCCAGGGAACCTACACCAATACCAAGGACTTGTGGGTCAGTGGCAGAGAACAGCCTTAAATCTCTGGGAACACCTAGGAGGTTTGATTATTAAAGCTGCCCTGCCTCCCTAACTGCTCAGACACATGCCCCACATTCAGGGTGACAGCACAAGCAACACACCCAAACTTGGTGCACCAGTTGGACCCCACAAGAATCAGACCCCCACACACCACAAAGACAAAGTGGGGGAGAACTGACTTGAGGGGAATAGGTGACTCGCAGACACCATCTGCTGGTTAGTTAGAGAAAGTGTACGCCACCAAGCTGCAGTTCTGTCAAATTAGGGATCAAGTAAAGCAAATGTCAAGAGGCCAAAAACAACAGAAAATTTTAAAGCATGTGATAAAACCAGACGATATGGAGAACCCAAACCAAAACACCCAAATCAAAAGATTAGAAGACACACAGTATTTGGTACAATTAATCAAAGAACTACAGACAGGCAACAAAAGCATGGCTCAGGATATAAAGGACATGAAGAAGTGCATGGCACAGGATATAAAGGACATAAAGAAGACCCTAGATGAGCATAAAGAAGAAATTGCAAGAGTAAATAAAAAAATAGAAGATCTTACGGAAATAAAAGAAACTGTTGGCCAAATTAAAAAGACTCTGGATACTCATAATACAAGAGTAGAGGAAGCTGATCAACAACTCAGCCTTCTCAAGGACCACAGAACAGAAAATGAAAGAACAAAAGAAAGAATGGGGAAAAAATTTGAAAAAATTGAAACGGATCTCAGGGATATGATAGATAAAATAAAACATCCAAATTTAAGGGGAAGAGAAGGGTAAAGGTCTAGAAAGAGTATTCAAAGAAATTGTTGGGGAAAACTTCCCCAACCTTCTACACAATATAAATACACAAAGCATAAATGCCCAGCGAACTCCAAATAGAATAAATCCAAATAAACCCACTCCAAGACATATTCTGATCAGACTGTCAAATACTGAAGAAAAGGAGCAAGTTCTGAACACAGCAAGAGAAAAGCAATTCACCACATACAAAGGAAACAATGTAAGACTAAGTAGTGACTACTCAGCAGCCACCATGGAGGCGAGAAGGCAGTGGCATGACATATTTAAAACTCTGAGACTCTGAAGAGGAAATACAAATGGCCAAGAAACACATGAAAAAATGTTCAGCTTCACTAGCTATTAGAGAGATGCAAATTAAGACCACAATGAGATACCATCTAACACCAATTAGAATGGCTGCCATTAAACAAACAGGAAACTACAAATGCTGGAGGGGATTTGGAGAAATTGGAACTCTTATTCATTGTTGGTGGGACTGTATAATGGTTCAGCCACTCTGGAAGTCAGTCTGGCAGTTCCTTAGAAAACTAGATATAGAGTTACCATTCGATCCAGCGATTGCACTTCTCGGTATATACCCGGAAGGTCGGAAAGCAGTGACACGAACAGATATCTGCACGCCAATGTTCATAGCAGCATTATTCACAATTGCCAAGAGATGGAAACAACCCAAATGTCCTTCAACAGATGAGTGGATAAATAAAATGTGGTATATACACACGATGGAATACTACACGGCAGTAAGAAGGAATGATCTCGTGAAAATATGACAACATGGATGAACCTTGAAGACATAATGCTGAGCGAAATAAGCCAGGCACAAAAAGAGAAATATTATATGCTACCACTAATGTGAACTTTGAGAAATGTAAAACATATGGTTTATAATGTAGAATGTAGGGGAACTAGCAATAGAGAGCAATTAAGGAAGGGGGAACAATAATCCAAGAAGAACAGATAAGCTATTTAACGTTCTGGGGATGCCCAGGAATGACTATGGTCTGTTAATTTCTGATGGATATAGTAGGAACAAGTTCACAGAAATGTTGCTATATTATGTAACTTTCTTGGGGTAAAGTAGGAACATGTTGGAAGTTAAGCAGTTATCTTAGGTTAGCTGTCTTTTTCTTACTCCCTTGTTATGGTCTCTTTGAAATGTTCTTTTATTGTATGTTTGTTTTCTTTTTAACTTTTTTTTCATACAGTTGATTTAAAAAAGAAGAGAAAGTTAAAAAAAAAAAAAGAAAAACAAGGAAAAAAAAAGATGTAGTGCCCCCTTGAGGAGCCTGTGGAGAATGCAGGGGTATTCGCCTACCCCACCTCCATGGTTGCTAACATGACCACAGACATAGGGGACTGGTGGTTTGATGGGTTGAGCCCTCTACCGTAGGTTTTACCCTTGGGAAGACGGTTGCTGCAAAGGAGAGGCTAGGCCTCCCTATGGTTGTGCCTAAGAGCCTCCTCCCGAATGCCTCTTTGTTGCTCAGATGTGGCCCTGTCTCTCTGGCTAAGCCAACTTGAAAGGTGAAATCACTGCCCTCCCCCCTACGTGGGATCAGACACCCAGGGGAGTGAATCTCCCTGGCAACGTGGAATATGACTCCCGGGGAGGAATGTAGACCCGGCATCGTGGGACGGAGAACATCTTCTTGACCAAAAGGGGGATGTGAAAGGAAATGAAATAAGCTTCAGTGGCAGAGAGATTCCAAAAGGAGCCGAGAGGTCACTCTGGTGGGCACTCTTATGCACACTTTAGACAACCCTTTTTAGGTTCCAAAGAATTGGGGTAGCTGGTGGTGGATACCTGAAACTATCAAACTACAACCCAGAACCCATGAATCTCGAAGACAGTTGTATAAAAATGTAGCTTATGAGGGGTGACAATGGGATTGGGAAAGCCGTAAGGACCACACTCCACTTTGTCTAGTTTATGGATGGATGAGTAGAAAAATAGGGGAAGGAAACAAACAGACAAAGGTACCCAGTGTTCTTTTTTACTTCAATTGCTCTTTTTCACTCTAATTATTATTCTTGTTATTTTTGTGTGTGTGCTAATGAAGGTGTCAGGGATTGATTTAGGTGATGAATGTACAACTATGTAATGGTACTGTAAACAATTGAAAGTACGATTTGTTTTGTATGACTGCGTGGTATGTGAATATATCTCAATAAAATGAAGATTAAAAAAAAGTTAAGTTGTAGAGGAATAGTTAATCATAACAGAAAACATTAATGAGATATTGTTAAATAAAAAGCAAGTTAACAAACAATATGTAGGGTAATAACATTTTTGTAAAAATGTGCATATATGCCTTTTAAAAAGACTGAAAAGGCATATAACAAAATGTTAACTGTAATTATTTCTGGATGGCAGTGGTAATAGGATTATAGGAGGTTTTAAATTTTCTTATACTTTTCTGTATTTTCTGTAACAAACAGGTATGACTTATGTAATCAAAAGAAACAATAAATGTTATAAATATTAAAAAAAAAACAAAACAACTCTGAGAGAGAAAAATTTCCAACCAAGGATACTTTATCCAGCAAATTTGAGGGGGAGCTTAAATTTTTCACAGGCAAACAAATGCTGAGAGATTTTGCTAATAAAAGACCTGCCCTACTTCAGATACTAAAGGGAGCCCTACCGATAGAGAAAAAAGATGAGGGGCTTCACCACCAGTAGATCAGTCCTATAAGAAATGCTAAAGGGAGTTGAGCAGGCTGAAAGGAAGGGACACTAAACAATTGACTGAAACTACATGAAGAAATAAAGCATACTACTAAAGATCACATGGTAAATATAAATACCAATACTACTGTATTTTTGATTTGTAACTCCACTATTTACTTCCTACAGGATCTAAAATACATAAACTGTAATGATAAATCAGTGGTTTTGGACTCAATGTAAAATATGTAATTTTTGACAAGAACTACATAAAGGTGGGGGAATAGAGGAGTATAGGAACATAGTTTATGTGTCATATTGAAGTTAAGTTGGTATCAAAGAAAAACAAGATTGTTATAGATTTAAGATGTTAAATTTAAGCCCCACGGTAAACACAAAGAAAGCATCAGAGAATATAACCATAGAGATGAAAAGCAGAGTAGGGTTTCTGAGAAGTGGGGGAAGGGGCAATGGGGAGTTAAGAAAAGAGTGTAGGGTTTCTATTTGGGGTGAAGGGAAACTTCTAGAAAGGGATGGTGGGAAGGTGATAGCATTGCAATATTCTAAACATGATTAATCCCACTAATGGAATGCTAGGGAGGGGGTGGAATGGGAAGATTTAGGCTGTACATATGTTTCCACAATTGAAAAAAAAAAAAAAGACAGTCTAAATAGATGACAATTAAATGCCAAGGATGATCCTGGATGGGATCTGAGGATGGGAGAGGAGGCTCAAGGGGACACAGATGGAACATAAGGAAAAAAAAAAAAGGAAATAGAGAATGCAAGCTTTGTATCAAGGTTGAATTTCTTGAACTTCTTAGCTGCGTTTAATGGGATTGCATAAAAGAATGTTCTTGTTCATGGGAAATGTATATATGAATTATATTGTTTTTTCAAGGATGTGTGCAGCTTGCTGTCATATGTTCAGAAGACAGAGCAATAGATGAAGGATGATAGGGAGGGAGGGAGGAAGGGAAAGAAAGAAAGAAATGGTGGTGTGACAGGATGTTAAAAGTGGTGGATCGGGGTATTGGGGGAGGGGGTTGGGGTATGCTGGAGTTCTGTGTATAGGGTTTGTACTGTTTTTACAACTGTTCCTGTAAGTTTCAATTTATCTCAAAATAAAATTTCTTATAAAAAAAGTAAATGAACAATGGGGAAGAGGAGGGGAATGGGATGTTTTGGATATTCTTTTTATTTTAATTTAATTTTTATTTTTTTGGATTAATGAAAACATTCAAACATTGTGGTGATGAATGTACAACTATATGACGATACTGTGAACAATTAATTGTACACTTTAAATGATTGTATGTTATGTGAATATATCTCAATAAAATTGTGTAAAAAATTAAAAAAAAAGGCTAAGTGTGGATCTCTCAGCAGAAACTATGGAGGCAAGAAGGCAGTGGTATGATATATTCAAGATACTGAAAAAGGAAAACTGCCAAGCAAGAATCCTATATCTGGCAAAACTGTCCTTCAGAAATGAGGGAGAGCTTAAAATATTTACAGGTAAACAGACACTGAGTTCATGAACAGGAGATCTCCTCCATAAGAAATTCTAAAGGGAGTGCTACAGACAGAAAGGAAAAGACGGGAGAGAGAAGTTTGGAGAAGAGTGTAGAAATGAAGATATCAAGATAGAAGGAGGGTAGAGATTGGGCATTTGATGCTGAAGGAGTATAGAATGTTCAAGGATTGATTGTATAGATCCAGAAATGGGTAGCACAATACTGTGTGATGGTAGCACAATATTGTAAGTACATTGAACAAAGATGACTGTGAGTACTGTTGAAAAAGGAAGGTTAGAGGTATGTATGACACCAGAAGGAAAGATAGAAGATAAAGTCTGGGACTGTATAACTTAGTAAAACTTAGAGTTGATTGTGATGAAATGTACAAATAGAAGAATGTTTTTACATGAGGGAGAGCAAATGAATATCAACTTTGCAAGGTGTTGAACATGGGATGGTATTGGCTAAAATACAATGAGTGCAAACTAGATAGTCTATAGTTAATAGTAACACTGTAATGTGCTTCCATTAATTGTAACAAAGGCAATATACCAAAGCTAAACGTCTATAAGAGGGGGACATAAGGGATTCTTGGTGTTGGTGTTGTTGTCTGACCTTGTTATTGTATTTTATTTTTCTTTTATTTTTTAGTTGTCATTTTTTTCTTTCCCTTTTTTTCTTTTTTCTTGTTTCTTTTTTCTCCTCTTCTTCTTTATTTGCAGAAGAAATGGAAATGTCCTCATATAGATTGTGATGGGGAATGCATAACTATGTAATTATACCAGGAACCTTTGATTGTTTACTTAGGAGGGAATGTATGGTGTGTGAATAAAGCTGTTTAAAAAATAAACAGAGGGATAAAAGTGCTGGAGAAAATGTGGAGAGAGGGACATACCCAATCTCTGTTGGTGGGGAAGTAGAATGCAGCCCATCTGGAGGGCAGTGTGGTGTTTCCAGAGGAAGCTAACTATGGGGTTGCCATATGGTCCTAGAACTTTGTTATTGGGTATATACTTGGAAGAGCTGAGAAAAGAGACATGAATGGACATTTGCACAGTGGGGTTTATGGTGGCAGTATTCGTGATTTGCAATGGACAGAGGTGGCCTAAGGGTGCTTCGACTGATGAACAGAATGGCAAAACTGTGGTGTATAAATACAATGGGATATTGAGCAGCTACAAGAAGGAATGAAGTTGTAAGGTATGCAACTAGGTGAATGAACCTTTAGGACAGTATGGTGAGTGAAATAAACCAGAAATGAAGACAGTATTATAATACCTCACTAATACAATGTGCAAACTCTGAGAATTGAATCTGAGAGCATAGGTTTTCAGGGGAAGGCTTAAGGTACAGTTTCCTGGATTGTGAGCTCTTAGAGCAGTTATGTCTATTCCTGAGTTTTAATGGCTATTTCTTTTTTTTTATTTAGCACTTTCTGGTGTTGATCTGTGGGAAACATGCCTTTAAACATCCCATTTCATTCCTATTCACCTTCAATACAGCTCTGATACTTATAATCCCATTAACAAACAATCATCACCCCTATCTATTACCATACCTTTGAATTCAACATCATTAACATCTATGAACATATTAGATTATCACTCCCCCTCACTACCTACTGTCTATCACTAGGTCCCCAATATTCTTATAAGGCGTTGATTTTATATTGTTCAGATAGTTCAGAGAAGTGGTAACACAAAATATTTCTCCTTTTGTGTCTGACTTATTTCACACAGAATTATGTCTTCAGGGTTCATCCATGTTGCCATATGTTTCAGGACCCTGTTCCTTCTTACTACTGGGTAGTATTCCACTGTATGTATATACAACATTTTGTTTGTCCACTGTCATTTGAAGGACACTTGGATTGTTTCCATCTCATGGCAATTGTGAACAATGCTGCTATGAATATCAGCATGCAAATGTCTGTTCATGTCACTGCTTTCAAATCTTCAGTGTATATACTAAGAAGTGGAATGGCCGGATCATAGGGTAATTCAATATCTAGTTTTCTGAGAAACCGCCAAACAGTCTTCCAGAGTGGCTGCACCATTATGCAGTCCCACCAGCAACGAACAAGAGTTCCAATTTCTCCACATCTTCTCCAGCATTTGTAGTTTCCTGTTTGTTTGATGGCAGCCATTCTAATTGGTGTGAGATGATATCTCCTTGTGGTCTTGATTTGTACTCCCTAATAGCTATGAAGATGAATATTTTTTCATGTGATTTTTAGCCATTTTTTTCCTCTATGGAGAAATACCTTTTCATATCTTTTACATAATGGCTATTCTATACTCTGAGATGCTGAGCTCTTTGTGTACAACCTGGCCAGTCCCTGGGACTTTGGGTATGTGTGTGACATGACACCAGAGACTCAGAGCCAGACTTCGGCAGCTATGAATGTCAGCATTACCCTATACAGCAAATGTTAAAGAGGCTGAAAGAGAGATCAGACTTCAGTTTGAGATATGAATGAAATGGACTTTGTTAGGACTAAGGTAAATCAGACTAAAGGGTAAAGGATGCTATTGATGGTGTTTTTTTTTTTTTATTAAATTTAGTTTTATTGAAATACATTCACACACCATACAATCATCCATGATATACAATCCACTGTCCACAGTATGATAACATAGTTATGCGTTCATCACCACAATCTATCTCTGAACATTTTCCTTACATCAGAAAGAACCAGAACAAGAATAAAAAATAAGAGTGAAAAAAGAACACCCAAATCATCCCCCCATCCCACCCCATTTGTCCTTTAGTTTTTATCCCCATTCCTCCACTCATCCATACACTAGATAAAGGGGGTGTGATCCACAAGGTCTTCACAATCACACTGTCACCCCTTGTAATCTACATTATTATATAATTGTCTTCAGGAGTGCAGACTGCTGGGTTGGAGTTTGGTAGTTTCAGGTATTTACTTCTAGCTATTCCAATACATTAAAGCCTAAGAGGTGTTATCTATATAGTGCATAAGAATGTCCACCAGAGTGACCTCTCGACTCCATTTGGAATCTCTCAGCCACTGAAACTATTTCGTCTCATTTTGCATCCCCCTTTTGGTCAAGAAGATACTCTCAGTCCCACGATGCCAGGTCCACATTCATCCCCGGGAGTCATACTCTGCGTTGCCAGTGAGATTTACACCCCTGGGAGTCGGGTCCCATGTAGGGGGGAGGGCAGCGAGTTCACTTGTCGAGATGGCTCAGTTAGAGAGAGAGAGGGCCACATCTGAGCAACAAAGAGGTACTCAGGGGGAGACTCTTAGGCACCATTACATACAAGTTTAGACTCTCCTTTGTGGTAATGAGCTTCACAAGGGCAAGTCCCATGCTCGAGGGCTCAGCACATCAAACCGCCAGTCCCAATGTTTGTGACAACATCAACACCAGTCCAGGTGAGGATGTCCAACACATCCGCACCTTCCCCCAGATCCTTGGGGCTGGGGAGGGGGAGGCTGTAAATATATTTTTTATTATCTGCCCAAATTACTCTAGGATGTGTCACTATTTCACTCCAGCCTATACTAACCTACCATATCTCACTTCCTATTCAAAGTTCCATGCAATTGTGGTGTTTGAACAAATTGACTGTAAAGTTGTACTGTTAAGAAAATTTAGATCCTGTACCAAATAGATATCTATTCCCTTGGTCTCATATGAAAGTTGAAGTTTTAAAACACAGTCAGTTTCAACCTTTATCCTTTGGCCTGGCTTGCCCTGGTCTTAACCAGACCTGCTTCATTCATATCACTAATTGAAGTCTGGGCTCTTTTTCGGCTTTTTTTTTTTTTTTTTTGACAGTGGCTGTATGCACTAATACTGACATTCATATCTGCTGAGCTCTAGCTCTGAGTTTCAGGTATCTCAGAGATATGCATTGTTCCAGAGACCATTCAGGTTATACGCTAGGGGATCAGCATCTCAAAGTTTAGAGATAGGCCTTACAATTCAGGGATAGAGTTAACTGCTGTAAGAGCTTACAATCTAGGGACTATTACAATTATTGTGTCCATGTTAGGCTATGTTCTAAGATTCAATTCTGAGTTTACACATTGTAGTTAGTCCATATTGGTGAGGCATCATCCCTCTCACCATGTTTTCTCCAACACTTTTACTCCTAATATATATTTTCCTACAATTTTATAGAGTTATGTTCACATACCATACATTTATCCACAGTGTACAATCAGTTGTTCATGGTATCATCATAAAGTTGTACATTTATCACCACAATCAGCACTTGAACATACTGATTACTACAAGAAAAATTGTTTTTTTTTTTTTTTTAGCAATAAGAAAAAATGATAAAAAGAAAAACAACATGTCATACAATACAATATACTACTAAGGACAGCAAATAACACCACTACCAAGAATCCCATATTACTCCCCTATATCCCCCTCTCATATACATTTAGCATTGGCATATTGCCTTTGTTTCATTTAATGGAGGTATATTACAATGTTACTGTTGACCATAGACTCCAGTTTGCTTTGATTATGTTTTTTCCTGAATACCATCCCTTTTTCAAATTTCTACATGGTTGACATTCATTTGCTTTCCCACATGCAAAAACATTTTTATATTTGTATATTTAGTAACAGTCATTGGCCACTCCAGTTTTTGCCACATTATACAGTCCCAGTCTTTATCATCTAGCTTTACCTCTGGTGTCATACATTCTCCTATCCCACCTCTTTCAGCTTTACTCACAGACATCTTTGTTCAGTGTACTTACAATATCGTGCTACCATCACACAGTATTGTGCTATCTATTTCTGGATCTATGCAATCAATCCTAAACATTCTGTAGTCCTTCAGCATCAAATGGCTGCTCTCTGCCCTCTTTCTATCTCCTGGTGGCCTGTGTTGTCAGCTTTTAACTCCCAAAGTTTGTTCATTAATGTCTGTTCATATTAGTGAGACCATACAGAATCTGTCCTTTTGTTTCTGGCTAACTTCACTCAACATAATGTCCTCAAGGTTCATCCACATTATTACATGATCCATGTCTTTGTTCTGTCTTACAGCTGCATAATATTCCATCATGTGTATATACCACAGTTTGTTTATCCACTCGTCCTTTGATGGACATTTCGGCTGTTTCCGTCTCTTGGCAATTGTGAATAATGCTGCAATAAACATTGGTTTACAAATGTCTGTTTGTGTCTTAAGTTTCAGTTCCTCTGAGTATATACCCAGCAATGGAACAGCTGGGTCATATGGCAAATCTATATTTAGCTTCATGAGGAACCTCCATACTGTCTTCCAGACTGGTTGCACCATTCTACATTCCCACCAACAATGAATAAGTGTGCCTCTTTCTCCGCATCCTCTCCAGCACTTGTCATTTTCTGTGTTTTGGATAATGGCCATTCTGGTAGGTGTGAGATGGTATCTCATTGTGGTTTTGATTTGCATTTCCTTAATAGCCAGTGAAGTTGAGCATTTTTTCATATGCTTTTGAGCCACTTGTATTTCCTCTTCAGAAAAATGTCTGTTCATGTCTTTTGCCCATTTTTTAAATTGGATTGTTTGTCTTTCTGTTATTGAGATGCAGGATTCCTTTATATATTTGGGATATTAAACCCAATGTGGTTTCCAAATATCATCTCCCATTGTGTAGGTTGCCTTTTTACTTTTCTGACAAAGTCCTTTGATGTACAAAAGTGTTTAATTTTGAGGAGATCCCATTTGTCTATTTGTTCTTTGGTTGCTCGTGCCTTGGGTGTGAGGTCTAAGAAACCACCTCCTTTCACAAGATCTTTAAGATATTGCCCTACATTTTCTTCTAAGAGTTTTATGGTCTTGGTGCTAATGTTTAGGTCTTTGATCCACTTTGAGTTAATTTTGGTATAAGGTGTGAGATGGACATCCTCTTTCATTCTTTTGGAAATGGATATCCAGTTCTCCAAACACCATTTATTGAACAGGCTGCTCTTTCCCAGTTGCTTCGGCTTCACTGCTTTATCAAAGATCAGTTGTCCATAGATGTAAGGGTCTACTTCTGAACACTCAATTCGATTCCATTGATCAGTATATCTGTCCTTATGCCAGTACCATGCTGTTTTGAGCACTGTAGCTTTGTAATATGCTTCAAAGTCAGGTAGTGTGAGACCTCCCACTTCATTCCTCTTTCTCAAGACATTTTTGGCTATTTGGGGCACCTTACCCTTCCAAATAAATTTAGTTATTGGTTTTTCTATTTCTGTAAAGTAAGTTGTTGGGATTTGAATTGGTATTGCATTGAATCTGTAAATCAGTTTAGGTAAAACTGACATCTTAACTATATTTAGTCTTCCAATCCATGAACATGGTATGTTCTTCCATTTTTTCAGGTCTTGTTCAATTTCTTTTAGCAGTTTCTTATAAGTTTCTATGTAAAGGTCTTTTGTGTCCTTGGTTAAGTTTATTCCTAAATACTTGATTCTTTTGGTTGCTATTGTAAATGGGATTTTTTTCTTGATTTCCTCCTCTTGTTGCACATTACTTGTGTATAGGAACACTACAGATTTTTGCGTGTTGATCTTGTATCCTGCTTCTTTGCTGTATTCATTGACTAGTTCTAGTAGCTTTGCTGTAGATTTTTCTGGATTTCCTACATATAGAATCATGTCATCTGCAAATAGTGAAAGTTTTACTTCTTCCTCTCCAATTTGGATGCCTTTTATTTCTTTTTCTTGCCTAATTGCTCTAGCTAGAACTTCCAGCACAATGTTGAATAACAATGGTGATAGTGGGCATCCCTGTCTTGTTCCTGATCTTAGAGGAAAAGCTTTCAGTCTCTCCCCATTGAGTGTGATGTTAGCTGTGGGTTTTTCATATATTGCCTTTATCATATTGAAAAAGTTCCCTTCTATTCCTATCCTTTGAAGTGTTTTCATCAGGAAAGGATGTTGAATTTTGTCAAATGCCTTTTCTGCATCAATCGAGATGATCATGTGGTACTTCTGCTTTGATTTATTGATGTGGTGTATTACATTAATTGATTTTCTTTTGTTGAACCAGCCTTGCATACCTGGAATAAATCCCACCTGGTCATGGTGTATAATTCTTTTAATGTGCTGCTGGATTCGATTTGCGAGTATTTTGTTGAGGATTTTTGTGTCTATATTCATTAAAGAAATTGGTCTATAATTTTCTTTTTTTGTAGTATCTTTGCCTGGTTTTGGTATTAGGGTGATGATGGCTTCATAGAAGGAGTTAGGTAGCTTTCCCTCTTCTTCAATTTTTTTTGAAGAGATTGCTCAGGATTGGTGCTAATTCATTCTTGAATGCTTGGTAGAATTCACATGTGAAACCATCTGGTCCTGGGCTTTTCCTTTTTGGGAGCTTTTTGATGACTGACTCAATCTCTTTACTTGTGATTGGTTTGTTGAGGTCATCTATATCTTCTTGAGTTAATGTTGGTTGTTTATGCTTTTCTAGGAAGTTGTCCATTTCATCTAAGTTGTCTAGTTTATTAGCATATATTTGCTCATAGTATCTTCTCATTATCTCCTTAATTTCTGCAGGGTCGGTAGTTATATTTCCTTTCCCATTTCTGATTGCATTTATTTGCATCTGCTCTCTCTTTTTTTTTGTTAGCCTAGCCAGTGGTCCATATTGATGGTGTTTTAAAACTTCAATCTCTGTGTGAGATCAAAGGAAGAGATGTTTACTCAGTTCAAAATATATTTTCTGTAGCACACTATGTATTTTAGCTTGTATGGTCAGTTTATTCAAACACCATAATTACATGGAATTTTGGATAGGGAGTAATATCTGGTTGGTTTATGCAGTTAGTGTGAAGCCCTGAAACATCTCAGAGTAATTTGGGCAGAGAAAAAAATGCATTTGCAAAGCCCCCTTAAGGGACTGAGGAAAAATGTGGAAATATTAAACTCCCCCACCTGGAGAATTACTGATATTCTCATAAGCATTGAGGATACCAATTTAGAAGGCCAAGCCCTTGATCTTGGGGCTTGCCCTTATGAAGCTGTTACTGCAAAGGAGAGGCTAAGCCTACTTATAATGGTGCCTAAGAGTCTTCCCCAGAGAACCTCTTTGTTGCTTAGATGTGGCCTCTATCTATAAGCCAACTCAGCAGGTGAACTCACTGCCCTCCCCCTTGGTGGGACATGACTCCCAGGGGAGTAAATCTCCCTGGTAATGTGGGATGTTGCCTGGCTTCATAGGATTGAGAAAGCCTTCTTGACCAAAAATAGGAAGAGAAATAAAACAAAATAAAGTTTCAGTGACTGAGAGATTCCAAATACAGTTGAGACCGTTATTCTGGAGGTTATTCTTATGTGTTAAATAGACAACTTTTAGTTTTTAGTGTATTGGAATAGCTAGAAGGAAATCCCTGAAACTGTTGAATGGCAACCCAGTAGCCTGGATTCTTGAAGACAGTGTATAACTACATAGCTTACACTGTGTGACCATGAGATTGTGAAAATCTTTTGGCTCCCACTCCTTGTATGCAGTGCATGGACAGATGAATAGAAATATGGGGAAAAAAAGTAAATGAATAATAGGGAAGGATGGGGTGATGGATGTTTTGGGTGTTCTTTTTTACTTTAATTTTTCTTCTTCTTTTTTTTTTGGTGGTAATGAAAATGTTCAAAAATTGATTGTGGTGATGAATGCACAGCTATATAATGGTACTGTGAATAATTGATTGTACACTTTGGATGACTGATATGTGAATGTATCTCAATAAAATTGAATTTTAAAAAACTGGCAGAAAACTCAGAAAACAGTTAAAGGGTTGCAGTAACTGAGCAAGTGCCAACTCAAGAAAACACAGCTGTAGAAGTGGTAGGGGAATCCTGTGCACACTTGTGGGCCCCTCTGGTGTGTGGAGCCAGCCTCCACTCCCACTGTGGGCCCTTGTCCCTGTTCCAGAGGGAGCAGGATGGCCCCTATATGTACTGGGGTGATTGTATGCTGGTGCCGGTCTATGAGGTGGCAGCCCAAAAAACTCAACCTCGAAACTCAAAAGACTGAATCTGGAAACTTGTCTCTGGTTCACCCTCATAGAACTTGCCATGTCGGCAGGAGAAGCTTCCAGACAGCTAAAGCAATGTAAGAAACAATTAAGTCAAGGCAGCCTGGGGCAAAGACTCCCCTCCTTTAAGTCATACAGTAGAGCACCTGGGAGGGAGAGAAAGTCTATTTCATAGGGAGTACAAGGGGCATTGGGATACCCACAAATGAGGGATTCCTAAGGCCAAGGGCACAAGCCCAGTAAAAGAAACAGGCCCAGAAAAGATGGAGAGGACCCCACACTTCACTTCAGGCTGACCTTCTTGCATTGACCCTGTGGGAGAGCAGCGGTCAATGCAGAGCCAAGTTGCAAAGACTGTGAAAAAATTTTTTTTTGTTTCGGTTTGTTTTTGTTTGCTCCTGACCATCAAAGTAATCTCTGTCATTTCATTAGCTGGATATAAATTTAAGGAATTGACAAGACAGCTAAAAGAACAGATTCGAGAGTTAACACTTTAAAATATTAAAATGTACAGTATGCAACAAAAGATTACAAGATAAAGAAACAGGAAATGATGGCCCATTGAAAGGAATGAGATAAAATTCAGAAAGCATCATGAAAAGGACCCAACTTTGGACATAACAAAGACTTAAAAAGATGATCCTCAATATTGCTTAAGAGGATAAAGGAAAATACAAAGAAAGAACTAAGATATCAGGAAAACAATGAATGCTCACAATGTGAATCTCAAGAAAGAAAAATTTTTTAAAGGAACCAAAGAGAAATATTGGAGTTGAAGACCAAATAACTGAAATGAAAAAGTCCCTAGATGGTTTCAACAGCAGACTGGAGCTGTCATAAGAAAGAATCATTGAACTGGAAGATGAGACAATTGAAATGATTTGGGCTGAGGAATAAGAAAAAAAAAAACAAAATTTACAAAAGTGAACAGAACCTAAAAGACCTGTGGGACACCATCAATCATACCAATATACACATTATGGGAGTCACAGAAGGAGAAGAAAGAAAGAAAGGCGCAGAAGAAATATTCAAGAAGATAACTGCAGAAAACACTCCAAATTTAATGAAAGACATAAATATGCACATTCAAGAAGTCCAATGACCCCAAACAGGATAAACTTGTAAAGAAACACACCCAGATACATAGTGGTCAACCTGTTGAACGCCAAAGAGAAAAGGCCTGTGTTACATACGAGGGAGTCCCAATAAGCTCAAGTTCCAAATTTTCATCAGAAACTATGGAGGCAAGAAGGCAGTGGCCCCCTGAACAATGTAAAATCAATGTCTTATAATGTGGGATATTGGGGACCTAGAGACAGACAGAAGCTAGTGAAGGGGGAATGATAACATAATATGTTCAGATATGTTAATAAGGGGTGAATTTAAAAGTATGGGAATGGACAGTGGTGATGATTGTTTGTTAATGGGATTATACATATTGGAGCTGTACTGAAGGTGAACAGGATTGAAAGGGGTTGTTTAAAGGCATGTTTCCCACAGATCAGCACTCAAATATAGATAGGTGCTTGCATGATACACGTCTAAGGTACAACACTGGTACAGAGAGTTGACAACACAGTGGTATATGGGAGAAATCTACCTATAGCATACTAGGGACTATAATTTATAAGAATACCATATTAGTACCACACAAACACTAGGGACAAATAATTAAGGGCTGAAAAGAGCTACTGAGTGTTTTGGGTCACAAAGGTTGTTTAAAATGGAGAGTGATGAGGATTGTACAACTATGTGATGATAATATGAGATATGGATGGATTATCGTAGCTATAACATATGCTATGTGAATTTAGGAATCCCCTACTTTATAAGTCAAGCCCTCAATATTGAGGCTTGCTCAGGTGAAACTTATAGCTGTAAAGAAGAGGCTAAGCCCACCTATAATTATGCCTAGAAGTCACCTCCAGAGAAGCTCTTTTGTTGCTCAAATGAGGACTTTCCCTCTCTAAGCCCAACTCTGCAGATAAATTCAGCACCCTCCCCCCGATGTGTGACAGAACCCCCCAGATGAGTGAGTCTCCCTGGAGACATGGGACAGATTCCAGAAATAAGCCTGAGTGGTCAAGAATGCCTATGTGAGCAAAAGGGAGAAAAGAAAGGCAACAAAATAAGGTTTCAGTGGCTAAGAGATTTCAGATGGAGTCAAGAGGCTGTCCTGGAGGTTACTCCCATACAAGCTTCACCTAGATATGCCAGGTACCACAGTATAAGCCTAAGTCAACAGTAGTCCCCCAAACCCTAAAGAATACCCAAATCCCTATCTGAGACCCTATAAAAGTTTCACTCTTCAAGTTTATTCTTCAGAAACTTAAATCCTTCAGAGAGCTCCTAATCCTGGGAGACTTCAATACACCACTCTCTGCCACAGACAGAACAACCAGACAGAGGATCAATATGGAAATTGACAACCTAAGCAATGTGATAAATGAATCAGACTTAACAGACATACATATTTGTCAGATCTGTTTTTCCCCCTATCTCTCATCTTTCCCCTTTAAATTTTCCTTACTAATACTCTTCAGTTCTGTGCTCTTCCCCAGACCTCTCTCCTCTCTTTTTTTCTCAGCAAGTAGAATTCCCTTTAGTATTTCTTGCAAGGCAGGTCTCTTGTTAACAAATTCTCTCAGTATTTGTTTTTCTGTGAAAATTTTAAACTCTCCCTCAATTTTGAAGGAGAGCTTTTCTGGATAATGAATTCTTGGCTGGCAATTTTTCTCTTTCAGAATCTTAAATATGTCACACCACTGCCTTCTCACCTTCATGGTGCCCACTGAGTAGTTAGTACTTAGTCTTATGTGGTTTCCCTTGTCTGTGGTGAATTTCTGCTCTCTTGCTGCTCTTAGAACTTTCTTTTTTTCTACAGCATTTGACAATCTGATCAGTATATGTCTTGGAGTGGGTTTATTTGGATTTATTCTATTCAGAGTTTGTTAGGCATCTTTTATTTGCATATTTATGTCATTTAGGAGGGTTTGGAAAATTTCCCCAATTATGTCTTAAAACACTCTTCCTAGCCCTTTACCCGTCTCTTCTCCTTCTGGGACACCAATGATTCTTATACTTGTGTGCTTCATGTTGTCCATCACTTCAATTTTTTTTGAAAAATGTTCAATTTTTTTTTTACCATTTGTTCTGTTTGTGCATTTGCATTCCCTTGCTCTGTTCTCACACTCACTTATCTTTTCTTCTGCCTCTTCAAATCTGCTGTTGTGTATCTCTAGTGTGTTTTTAATTTGATCAACAGTCTCTTTTATTTCATAAGATCTGATATTTTTAATTTACTCTTTCAAATTCTTCTGTATGCTCTTCTAGGTTTTTCTTGGTGTTCTTCATGTCTTTAGCCATCTCATTGGAATTGTCTTGGAGTTTTGTGTGTACTTCTTTAATTGCTCCAAATTTTGTGTCTCTTCCAGCTTTTTAATTTGTTCATTTGGTTTGTGTATATCTTCTTGGTTCTTCAAGTGCTTTAGGATTATCTGTTGGCTTTGGGACATTTGCTTATATTGGTAAGATTATTTTGGGAGATGCAGGATCATTTGAGCATTTATATATAATTTGGCAGAGCTACAGCTTGGTGGAGTGCACTTTCCCTGCAGATGGTGCTCTTGAGCCACATATTACTCTCAAGCCAGTGCTCCACCAACTTCTTTGTGCATTGGGCAGGGCCCAAATCAGGTGGAAATCCAATCAGTGCACCAGTTCTCCATGTGCACTGTGGATTGCCAGCTCTATAGAAGGGGGGTAAGCCCTGTGCAGTTTGGCAGGGAATCCGCTCCAGGCACAATGGTCCCAGTGATTCCTGGGGCTGAGAGTGGGCCATTCTGGGCTGTGGAATTGTGCATCTCACCTTCCAGGTAAAATGCACCACAGTCCCTGTCTGCCATGTGCCCACGAGTAACTGGGGTTGAGTAGGGGCACCTGGAGCTCCTGTGCAGTGCCCTTGCCTCTTGGCTGTGCACACCTCAAGCTTCTATGGGGAAGAGCGTGTGCAGTCACTACAAGTCTGCAATTCCTGAGTTCCCTCATGGGAGATCTTGGTGGCAGTGCTGTGAAGGATTAGCTCCCCAGCCAACTGCTGAGATGAGTATACAGGGCTTGGAAAGCTGCTCGCTGTGCATTCAGTGGCTGGCTCTAGCCACCAGTCCCTGGCACGGGAGCTCTTGGCTGAAGGGCTATGAAGGGTTATCTCCCCAGCCAACTGCTGAGAAAGGTGCATGGGGTGTGGAAATCTGCTCCCTTCTGTGCTTGTCAACCAGCTCCAGCCACCCCTCCCCTGTGGCAGTCTGGGCTGAACACACTCACCAATACTTACAAATGCAGACTCTGCCTCTCCAGCTAAGTCCCTGTCTGGCCAGTGGCTCCCTGGAACTGCTGTTCTGGAGGGCCTTCTGCCCTTTATCTAGTCTTTTTCATGGAGAATTTTGCTCTGCCTCTCTTAATCTGCCATCTTCCTGAAAGTAGGTCAAATTGATCTTTGACAAGAGTTCCAAGTCCACTCAATTGGGAAGGAATAGTCTCTTCAACAAATCATGCTGGGAAAACTGAAAAAGATACCCAAAAGAATGAAGGAGGACCCCCTACCTCACACCATATACAAACATTAACTCAAAATGGATCAAAGACCTAAATTTAAGAGCCAGGACTATAAAATCCTAGAAGAAAACTTAAGAAAGCTTCTTTAGTACCTTGTGGTAAGCAATAGTTTGTTAGATTTTACAACAAAAGAAAAAAGAGATAAATGGGACTTTGTCAAAATGAAAAACTTTTGTGCATCAAAGGACTTCATGAAAGTAAAAAGACACCCTACTGAATGGGAGAAAATATTTGGAAACCACATATCTGATAAGGATTTAATATCCCGAATATAAAAAGTAATCCTAAAACTCAATAATGAAAGGACAACCCAATTTAAAAATGGGTAAAATACTTGAATACACATTTCTATAATGAAGATACACAAGTGGCCAAAAAGCACATGCAAAATGCTCAGCATCATTGGCCTTTAGAGAAATCACATCGAAACCACGATGAGATATCTACTAGAATGGCTACTATTCAAAAAAAAAAAAAAAAAAAAAAAAACACACCAAAAACAAGTGTTGGAGAGGACATGGAGATATAGGAAAACTCATTTGTTGGTTGTGGGGATGTAAAACTGTGTAGCCACTGCAGAAAACAGTTTGATGGTTCCTCAGAAAGTTAAGTATAGAATTACCACATGATTCAGCAATCCCACTACTAGGTATATACCCCAAAGAATTGAAAGCAGGGACTTGAACAGATTTGCACACTGATGTTCACAGCACCATTACTCACAGTTGCCAAAAGATGGAAGCAACCCAAGTGTCCATCAACAGACAAATGGATAAACAAAATGTGGTTTATGCATACAATGGACTATTAGTCATGGAAAGGAATGAATTCCTGATACATGTGACAATCTTGAAGACATCATGATGAGTGAAATAAGCTAGACGCAAAAGGACAAATATTGCGTGATCTCACTGATGTGAAATAATTGGAATAAGCAAATTCACAGAGTCAGAAACTAAAATACAGGTGACCAGAGGCCAGGGTGGGGGAAGGGAATGGGGAGATAATGCTTAATTGGTACAGAATTTCAGTTTGGAGTGATGGAAAAAGTTTGGTAAATGGTAATGGAAAATGCAACATTGTTACTGTAATTAAAGCAGTGAATTATACATTTGAATATGGTCAAAGGGGAAATTTTAGGTTGATATATGTACCAGAAAAAAATTTAAAACCCTTAGGACTGTACAACACAAACAGTGAACTCTAACTCTAATGTAAACTATAGTTAATAGTTAATGTACAAATGTAATAATATTCTTTCATCAGTTGTAGCAAAGTTACCACACTAATGGAAAGTGTTAAAAATGGGGGTGGTATATGGGAACTTTGTATTTTATGATGATTTTTCTGTAAATGAATAACTTCTGTAATAAAAATATAAAAATATATTTTATAAAAACCCACAATGAGATACCACTTCACACCAACCAAGATGGGTAAAATCCCAAAGTCAGATAATAACAAGTGTAAGCAACAATGTGGAGAGTCCAACCCTCACCTCGCTGGTGGGCACGTCGGATGGTGCAGCTGCATTGGAAAACAATCTGGAAATGCCTTACATGATTAAACATAGAGTTACCACATGACCCAGCAATTCCACTCCATGGTTTATACGCCAAAGTATTGAGACATGTGTTCAAACAAGAACTTGTACACAAATGTTCATCGCAGCATTTTTGACAATAGCCAGAGGTGGAAACCAAATGCCCATTGATAGATGAATGGATAAACAGAATGTGATATATACATAAATGGAATATTTTATACAGGCTACAACATGGATTAGCCTTGAAAACTTTACACTGAGTGAAAGAAGTCAGACAAAAAAGACTGCATAGTGCATGATTCCATTTATATGAAGTGCCAGAAGGCAAATTTATAGAGACAGAAAGCAGATTAATGGTTTAGAGCTGGGCAGGATGGAGAGACAGGGGTTTAGCTAAGGAATATGGGGTTTCTTTATGAGGTGATGAAAACGTTCTAAAATTGACTTTGATGACGGTTGCATACGTCCATGAATATACTAAAACCATTGCATTGTGCCCTCTAAATTGGTGAATTGTATGGTATATAAATTATATCTCAACGAAGCTATCTGAAAAAAAGAAGAAATCACAAATTCATATGTAGAAGTATCTAAATGAACAGATCATACACATTGTGAAAATGCTCATATGAGGGAAAGAAATGGGCTCCCGTTCTGAAGTTAGAAAGGAAAAGAGACTAAAAATCAATGAAACAGATGTCCAACTTAAGAATGTCAAAAGGGAAATAAAAACTGTTAAACTAAAGGAAAAGGAGGAAGAGGTATTGAAATAAGAGTGGAAATCAATAGAATACAAAACAAAAAGACAATGGAGCAGATCAATCAATCAAGCATGGTTTTGAAAGACCAACAAAATGGACAGATCTTTGGTAACATTAAAGAACAAAAGAGAGAAGGTGCAATTAAAACCATGAATGAAAATGGGGAAAGTACAGATACAGAACAAATTTAAAGCATAATGAGTGAAAACTGTTAGTAATAGAGGCCAGTAAGTTTAAAAACTGGAGGAAATGGACAAAGTCATAGAAAACATGAAAATAAAAAAAAAATGAACTCAAGAAGAATTAGAAGGTATGAAATGTCCCCTAACAATGAAAGAAATGAAAGCAATAAATACAAAATTTCCTCAGGAGAAAATTCCAGGCTGATGTGCTTTTCAAGGCAAAGTCTAGCAATTTTCAAGGAGCAGGCCATCATGATCTTTTCTTTGTCCAGACTACTAGAAAAGAGAGTCAACCTTGGCTCATTTTATGAGCCCAGAATAACTCCTAGGACAAAGCCAGCCAAGGCCATTCCAAGAAAAGAATGTCACCAGCCCACATCACTGATGAATGTACATAGAGACTCAAAGTATTAGCAGACCCATTCCAATGGTGGATAAAGACAGATAATACCTCATGAGTGAGGCAAGTCTATCTTGGCAAGGAAGAGAGACTAAATGGAATGCAAGGATGTTTGAAAATTTTAAAAAATGAAATCTCTAAGTGTAATTCACCATACAAAGAGATGAGAGGAGAAAAACTTTATGATTATTTCAATTGATGCAGAAAAAATGAACAATGGTTTATGTAGAATGCCCCCCAAATTAGTATTAGAACAGGTCCTAGCTTAATTTAATAGTTTCTCTATAGAAAACCTGCCACAAATCCTAATAACGAAATGAATGCAGCCCATTTAAAGCAGAATGGCCATTATTACCACTTGTACTCAACATTGTACTGGAACATTTTGCCAGTGAAAAAAATTTGACATAAATATAGGTTAAAGGGATAAAGAACAGAAAGGCAGAAATTAAACTGTCATTATTTGAAGGTCACATTATATTTATATTGAACACTCAAAATAATCTACAAATTGTTGGAAATACCTGGAGAGCTTAACAAGGTGGCTGTATGGAAGATTAAATTGTAAATTTCAATTGTATTTTATACACCAACAATAAAGATCAAAATATGTATTAAAAAGAACACCCAATTGACAATACATTCAAAGAATTATCAATGAGGTGGGAATCAGTAAATAAATGTCCAAGCAACCCAAGAGAGAAATCCCAAAACTCTGTAGAGAGACATTAGAGAAGAGAGGCATTCTCTTACTGGCTAGGAAGCCTTATCAGCATATAGATATTAATTCCAGTAATTACCTCTAGATTTAACGTAATTCTAGCAAAATCCCAACGGGAGATTCCAGGGCACCTGCTAGGCCCATCCAAAAATGTCTACAGAAGAGTAAAGCGGCGCGTTAGCTACGGCAGAGCCCCGGGCCTTGCTGAGCCCTCCCTGGGACCCCACTGTCCCTTTAGCCCAGGCCCCTGGAGACGCGGCCCCCCACCCCCGGCTGCCCGCCCAGGACGCGCGAGGCGTGCGCGGGAGCCCCTCGGCCCTCTCTGCCGTCTGCGGGGCCTGCGTCTCCTCGCCTGGCGTCTCGGAGGGGTGGGGGGGACAAGAGCCGCGCAGGAGCCGCCGCCTCCCCCGCACCGGCACCCGCCCTCCGCCCACTCGTGGGTCCGTCCCTCCGGATCCCGTGGATCGGGTCCCACCGCCCGTCAGCGTCTGTGCCGGCGTCGGGTGCGGGGGAGCGCACAGCCGGCAGGGCAGGGGCCCCCTCCTCACACCAACCCTGTAACGGAAGGAAATGCGCTCCCTGGAGCCTGTGGGCGGGCGGCCCAGGGTTCCCTCAGGACCCCCGCAGGATTCCGCCGCCCTCCACCCGCCTCATACACGCCCCCCGCCCCACCCCACACCTGGTAGGTGAGGCTCCCGATCCGGGTTCCAAGCCTTGGTGTCACCCCAGAGCCATCCGCGGCCCGGTCCCCTGGCAGTCCACAGTGGCCACATGACAGCGAGGAGCTTGGCCCCGGGTGGTCAGCTGCCTCCACCGCGCGAGCCGGTCCGCGCTGGCTCTTTGCTCCTGGCCCCTCTGCTGCCCAGCTGCCAGCGCAGGTTCTCGGGGCTGGATGTGGGGCAATCCGGTCCTGCCCGGCTCGACACGACCCACAGCGACGGGCTGAGGTGGGCTCCAGAGCTGGGAGCACGGGCCTTGCCTTCCAAGCGGCCTTTCTCTCCTGGTGGTCCTGCCAGCTCCCTGGGTGGGCCCGTTCATGGGCATGAGCAGGTTTAGGTCCAGGGTCTCCTCTTCCCGGGGTACTGGGGTCTCCAGGCTGCTGCTCACCCTCCATCACTTCCCCTGTCCGGATGCTGCTCCCCTGAGGCAGCCCAGCCCCAGCCAAGTCGCTGGGTAGGTGGGTGGGGGAATGACAGGGCCACCTCCTCAGGCTGCTCCTGATCTCGGATCTTCCCGCGGGGAGGCTTTGCATCCCGGGGTCCAGCCTTACACCCCACGCAGGGGGCTCTGGACAGGATGGCTGAGTCCTAATCAGTGGACCTCATTCTGCAGGGGTGTGGGGGGGATGGCCATGGGGCACACAGTGGCGCCTTTTTCCTCAGCTCCCTGATGATCTGGAACAAGCCAGTGGTGAGCATGGGACTAACTGGAGGAACGGACAGCTCCATGTCCTTCAGGCAGTGGACTTCTGGATGCTATGACCCCAGCCAAGAAGACACACCTTAACCTTACAGCACCCGCTCTCTCCCCACACAAGTGCACAAATATCTGCATGGGCTCTGTCCCCAATGCACCCACAAAGCTCCCCTGACCTATACGATGCCCAGGGCCCTTTCTTACAAAAAGCTGGTTGCTGCTGATTGGCATGACCCCATGTCCCACCAAGGGTCCCTAACAAACACTGCTCCCCAAGAAACCTGAGCAGGCATCCTAAGTGAGGGTGATAAGACCATTATTGCTTGGAAACATTCCTTACAATCCAGAAAAGGTGGAGAACATCCTTCAGGATAAATAACTTTGTGACATTTTAGGCAAACCATAACCATTTTTCCTAGCTATATTTATCCACCTGGAACAGCTGTCCCTAGTCAGGTGTCTGCTGGGTTTTCCAGGCTCCAGGCTTCCCGTCCTGTCTTGCTGGAGACACATCACTGAGGTTCTTCTGGGCCCAGCTGTGGCCACACTTGCTCAGGTCTCCTGGCTATTGGGAGCACAGTGCCTGAGCTTGGGACAGTGACTGGGGATTTTCTTTGGGGACTGGGGTGTGGGCTCCAGCTCAGTGGAGACAGGGGCCTCATTCCTTCATTCATTGTTGATTCACGGGCTATCCCCATTGATTTGTTGCGCTTTCCTCATCTTAACCACCCAAGACACCCTTTTGGTGAATTTATGAGTCAACCATCATCACCCATCTTCCTCCTGCATCCGAGCATTTCTGTAGTTTGTTCAGGCATTTATTGATCGATGTTCCTGGTCCCCTGCTGGGTGCATCTGGGGGGATTTGCAGAGGGGCTTGAAATCCAGGGGTCCATGTGCAGAGGGGGGCCAGGTCCCCCACTCCAAAGGGCACTGTCCCCACCCATCCGGCTGGCACAGAGGGGAGCATCTGAGTGAAGCCCTGTCAGGGGTGACGAGGACAGGTAAGGGAGGGAGCTAGAATGGAAAGCAGACCCCCAGGCACCTGCTCCCGCCCTGAGCACCGGGGCACAGAGAACAGATGCTGTGGGACTGTCACTCAGACTTGCAGGCTCAGGAGGTGGCACCTCAGGGGGAGCCTCAGTCCACCCCCTTCCACTGGGGACCCTCACCTCAGAGATGAAGATCCTATCACCCAGTGCAGAGACAGGGAACCCAGCCCTGGGGAAGGCTCTGGAGTTGGGGTGGGGGTGTATAACCCTCAAAGGGGCATGGAAGTGGGGGGAGGGCAGGCAGGGGGAGGGGCCCACCCCGCAGGGCCGGGGAGATGCTGAGCTCAGGCTGAGCAGGGGCTGCCCCCCAGGACTCCACAGGTGTGTCGCACAGGTCTGAGGAACAGCAGGTGACCCCGAGGATCTGTATAAAGGATGGGGGTACTGCTCCCACTCAGGAGGGGTCCTCACGGAGTGCATGGAGGGGCGCTTCTTGGTTATCTTTGTCATAGTGAGTGAATCTGGAGGAGAGAGGGGAGGAGGTGACCACAGCTCAGAGCTCCTGGAAAAGCTGCTTTCCAGGAGGTGTCAGACCAGAGTCCCCCAAAAGGACAGGCATGACAGCCAAGTCTATGCAGCCCCAGAGGGTGCTGGTGCTTCCAAAGTCTCCTGTCGTTTATTCCCCAGGACCTCCAGTTATCCCACCCCCTCAATTATCCTCCTTCTCTCAAGACACCCTGAAATGCCCAAGGAGCAGAAGGTGGAAAGTTGAATTAAAAACAAATGGAAAATCAGAAAACCAGGACAAACAGTGCTCAGGCAAAGTTGTCCTTTAGATATCAAACTTTGTTCAAAACAGTAGGAAAAAGGGGATGATCCGAAGGAGAAAGGAGCACAGTGTATGAAAGGAAAGGCCCCACCCCAGGAGGCGATGGCCCTCCCTGAGTGTCCGCAACCCGGTCCTCACCCTGATGGCCTTCATACCCATCAGAAGGGTCAGGGTGAAAAGGACAAGGACCCCCTCCATGCCAGGAGCCACAGCTATGCCCGGGTGGTCCACTGGTGCACACACGGTGAGGGCAGTTTGCAGCCTCGTTTCAAACCTTATCTAGACAGAGAACCTGGAGATGGGAGCCAACGCACTGCCTTCACCCGCACTGATTTAATGCATTTAGAATAATGAGCAACAAACGCATGGCTCCCTGCTCTGGAAGGACTTGTGTCTCTCCGTCTGCTCCTGACACACGCGTGTGTGCTGATCTGGCTGGTCCTACCCGGGGCTGGCACTTCACCGCTGAGGAGAGGGCTGCGGGCGCAGGGAGCTCTTGCAGGCTACCCTTGATTCTTCCAGCCACATGGAAATAGATTTCTATAAATTCTCTTTCTATTTAAGCCCAATAAAGGGGAAATCTCCTGGAGGGCCCCTTGCTCTTGACCCCCCCCCCCCCCCCCCAGGCTGCACACTGAGTTGTGGATTAGGACATCCGGGGCACACAGGTGACTCCCCTTTGTCCTGCCTGTGGTCACGATAAGCAGCGACGTCAAAGAGTGGGGGCTCGGGTGGGGGCGGAAGGAGAGCTGGGAGGACAGAGGGGTGGAGGAGACCGCCCAGGGTCCAGGACCCTCGAGCTGGGCCACAGCTGCCACAGCAGAAGTCTACCCCCCCCCCCGCCCCCGGAGGACCCGCACCCGGACAGGGCCTCACCGGTTTTGACGACGCCTTTGAAAGAGAAACAGAGGTTTCCCACGGGCGCACGACTCAGGCTTGCGTTCCGCTCTGCTGTTGACCTGCGAGCACAGGTCGCATTGCCCGCCCCTCCCTGTGGGGTGCAGCGGGGCGTACGGGGTGCCCTCAGAGCCCACAGCTGGGAGCACGCTCCCGGGCCTGCCGTGGCCGCCCCCTCCATGACGCACGTCCGCACAGGCTGGCGGTGCGCTGTGCACCCCAACAGCGCGCGCCCCACCCTGAGCACACGGCTGTTCCCGCGCCCGCGACTGACGCGCCCCTGCAGCCTCCGACATCAGAACGCCCCCACCTGCCCACTCATCCCACTGCGGGACCCCCAGCACACCTGGCCCTGAGCGACCCCCGCGCGGGGCGGGCTCCGCCCGGCACTGCGAAGTCCCACCCGGCTCTCCCCGCCGCTCCTCGTCCTCCCGGCCGCGCTGGGCTCTGCACAGCGGGATCAGCCGCAGGACCAGGGCGAGACCCTTCTTGGTGTGGGCATCCTATTGGGAGGCATCTGATGTCCATTTGTCCCACTGGCACTGCTAACTGTGATCACCTGGTTATACCTGCCAGGTGTTCTAGTATAAAGTTAACATTTATCCCATTGTGTCTAATAAGTACCTTATGGAAGATACTTTGAAGCTCTGTAAATATCTGATGTCTCATTGTTCTTTTGCTCACTAATATTAGCAAGGATTGATGATTCTTGTCTGAAACAATGATTACTGTGGATTTTTGCAAAATGGTGATTTACAGTTCCATCATTCTTTAGTACATCAATTAGTTGGAATTCTACATTTTATTGTACGTCTAAGCCCCAGAATTAGCCATTTTCCCAAAAAATCCATATTCTGTTTAGAAGGAAAAGAACTTTTATGGTAGTTAAAACCATGATCGGGGCCAGTGGGTGCTTGTTGCTGTTGGGGGTTGTGTTCCTTTCATAGGACACACACACACACATACACACACACACACACACAATACACACACATACATACACACACACACACACACGACTTCATCCTACTTCTTTCCAATCCATCACATTCCATATTTCCTTTTCCACTCCAAATTTTAAAATCTCATTTATCCCACAGTGAGAAACTTGGCTTGCAACAACAATAATATACTTACCACTTTGCTCTTTCCCATTATATCCCCCAAAATAATTCAAAATTGCTTGACCCATATTGTTAAGAACAAGTTCAAGATTCATTCAAGATTCATTTATGGTCATTACGGTTCTTTTTCTCTTTTTGTCATTGGTATACAGAGGGACTAGTGTGTTCACAAGGTACTTTAGCTCTCCCGTTTCTTCTAGGCAGTTTTTACTCCTTTGATACTCAGTCTGGTTCATTTGTTTCTGTTTGAATGAAACTTTAGAGATTTTTCTAAAAGTTTCTAAAAATGTAATTATATTTTTGAATATGTGAAATTTTAACAAGTTTTCAAAAGCTGGAATTATACCCAAAGTGGACTCAGAGAAGTGTCACTCCCCCTTACCACTTCCACCTTTCCTACCAATTTATTGCATTAGTGTCTGTTTGTGATTGCCGTGTTTTTCCTTTCTTCCTTCTTTCTCCCTCCTCCCCTGTTGTTGAGTTGTGGGATTTCATTATATATGCAGGATATAGGTCTCTTATCAGATATATGGTTTCCAAATATTTTCTCCAACTGTGTTGGCTGCCTCTTCACCTTTCTGACAAAGTCTTTTGATGAACGGAAGCTTTTGATTTTGAGGAGTTCCCATTTATCTATGTTTTTCTTTTGTTGCTTGTGCTTTGGGTGTAAAGTTTAAGAAGCTACCTCCTATCACTAGGTCTTGAAGATGTTTCCCTATTTTACCTTCTAGGAGGTTTATGGTGGTGTCTCTTATATTGAGGTCTTTGATCCAATTAGAGTTAAATTTTGCATAGATGGGAAGTAGGGTCCTCTTTCATTCTTTTGGACATAGATATCCAGTTCTCCTAGCCCCATTTGTGGAAGAGACTTTTCTGTCCAGCTCAGTGGATTTGGGGGCCTTATAAAAATCAGTTGACCACTGATCTGAGTGTCTGTGTCCCAACTCTCAATTCCATTCAATGGATCTTTATGTCTATCTTTGTTCAGATGCCATACTGTTTTGACCACTATGGCTTTATAGTAGGCTCCAAAGTCTGGAAGTGTAAGTCTTCCCAATGTGTTCTTGTTCTTTAGAATGTTTTTGGCAATTCAAGGCCCCTTTCTCTTCCAAATACATTTGATAACTAGCTTTTCCAAGTTTGTGAAGGAGGTTGTTGGGATTTTGATTGGAATTCTGTTGGATGTGTGGATCAGTTTGGATATAATTGACATCTCAATGATGTTTAGCCTTCCTATCTATGAACATGGACTTTCTTTCCACCTCTTTAGGTCCCCTTTGATTTCTTTTAGTAACAATTTGTAATTTCCTGTGTAGAGGTCTTTTACATCCTTGGTTAAATTTATTCCTAGGTAGTTGTGCCAGTTTTGATGTATTATGTCTCCCAAAATGCCATATTCTTGTATGCAATCTTGTGGGGGCAGAAATATTAGTGTTGATTAGGTTGGAATGCTTTGATTGAATGTTTCCATGGAGATGTTACTCAATCAGCTGTGGGTGAGACCTGTGATTAGATAATTTCCATGGAGATGTTACCCCACCCATTCCGGGTGGTTCCTGATCAAATCACTGGAGTCGTGTAAAAGAGTTCACAGACAGAAGGAGCTCAGAGCAGCTGGGAGTGACATTTTGGAGAGCAGCTGCAGCTGAGACACATGTTTTGAAGATGGCCATTGAAAGCTGATGCTTTAGAGAACACCATTTTGAAATGCAACCTCGGAGCAAGCAGACACCAGCTATGTGCTTTCCCAGCTAACAGAGGTCTTCTGGATGCCAATGGCCTTTCTCCAGTGAAGGTACCTGATTGTTGATGCCTTACCTTGGGCATTTTATGGCCTTAGGACTGTAACTTTGTAACCAAATAAACCCCCTTTATAAAAGCCAATCCGTTTCTGTTGCTTTGCAAAACAGAAGCATTAGCAAACCGGAACAGTAGTTGATTAATTCAGTTGCTACTGTGAATGGAATTTTCTTGATTGCCTCTTCAGTTAGGTCATCACCAGTGTATAAGAACATTACTGACTCATGTGCATTAATCTTGTATCCCACCACTTCGCTGAATCTGTTTATTAGCTCAAGTAGCTTTGTCATAGATTTCTCAGGATTTTCCAAATATAAAGTCATATCATCTGAAAATAATGATAGTTTTACTTCTTCCTTTCCAATTTGGATGCCTTTTATTTCTTTATCTTGGCCAATTGCTCTGGCTAGAGCTTCTAGCACAATGTTGAATTATAGTGGTGACCGTGGGCATCCTTGTCTCGTTTCTGATCTTAGAGGGAAGACTTTCAGCCTCTCACCATTGAGTACTATGCTCGTTGTGGGTTTTTCATTTATGCCCTTATCATATTGAGGAAGTTTTCTTCAATTCCAACCTTTTGAGGTGATTTTATAAAAAAGATGCTGAATTTTCTCAAATGCTTTTTCAGCATCTATTGAGATGATCATTTGATTTTTCACTTTCGATTTGTTGTATTACATTGATTGGTTTTCTTATGCTGAACCAACCTTGCATGCCTGGGATGAACCCCACTTGGTTGTGGTGTATGATTCTTTTAATGTGTCTTTAGATTCGATTTGCAAGTATTTTGTTGAGAATTTTTGCATCTCTATTCATTAGGGAGATTGGCCTGTATTATTCCTTTCTTATAGCATCTTTAACTGGTTTTGGTATTAGAGTAATGTTAGCATCATAAAATGAGTTAGGTGGTGTTCCACTTTGTTCAATTTTTTGAAAGAGTTTGAGCAAGAATGTTGTCAGTTCTTTTTAGAAAGTTTGGTAAATTCCCCTTTGATGCCATCTAGCCCTAGGCTTTTATTTGTATATAGAGTTTTGATGACTGATTGGTCTCTTTGCTTCTGATTGGTTTGTTGAGGTCTTCTTGGGTCAGTCTAGATTGTTCATATGTTTCCAGAAAATTGTCCGTTTCCTCTAAATTGTCTAGCTTGGTACACAGTTGTTCATAGTATCCTCTTATGATTTTTTTAAGATTTCTTCTGGATCCATAGTAATTACACTGCTCTCATTTCTGATTCTGTTTATTTGGGTCTTCTCTCTGTTTGACTTTGTCTAGCTAAGGTTCTGTCAATCTTGTTGATCTTCTCAAAGAATCAACTTTTGGTTTTATTTATCTTATTGTTTTTGTTGTTGTTGTTTTCCAGCTCATTTATTTCTGCTTTAATACTTGTTATTTCTTCTATTTGCTTTAAGGTTAGTTTGCTGAGAATTCTCTAGCCTCTTCAGTTCAGTTAGGTCTTTGGTTTTAGCTTTTTTTTTTTTTTGCTTTGCTTTTTTGCATATGCATTTAGAGCTATGAATTTCCCTTTCAGCACCACTGTTCTGGTTTGCTAATGCTGCCAGAATGCAAAACACCAGCAATGGATTGGCTTTTATAAAGGGAGGTTATTTGGTTACAAAGTTACAGTCTTAAGGCCATAAAGTGTCCAAGGTAAGTCATCAACACCAAAACCCAAAAAGTGTTATCTATATAGCATGCAAGAATGTCCACCAGAGTGACCCCCTGACCCCACCCGAAATCTCCCAGCCACTGAAGCTCCACTTCACCCAACCTCACATCCCCCTCCCAGTCAAGAAGATGCCCTCAGTCCTACAATGCTGGGTCTAGACCCATCCCTGGGGGTCAGGGAGATTTACACCCCTGGGAATCAGGTCCCACATACGAGGGAGGGCAGCGAGACCACCCACCAAAGTGGCTCAGAGAGAGAGAGAGAGAGAGGGCCACATTTGAATAACAAAGAGGCACCCAGGGGGAGACTCTTAGGCACAATTACAAGCAGGTTTAGCCTCTCCTTGCAGCAACAAGCCACACAGGGGCCTGCACCAAGACAGAGGGCTCAGCACATCAAGCCGTCAGTCCCCAATGTTTGTGAGAACACCAGAACAATCCAGGTGAGGAACTCCAACACCTCCACATTCCCCCCAGCTCCCCACGGGGGCCCCAAGTATACATTTTTATTCTCCACCCAAATCACCTTAGGATGTGTTGCTATTTCATTCTAATCTATACAGACCCACCACAGCCCAGTTCCCATTCAAAGCTCCATGCAATCGTAGTGTCTGATCAAACCGACTGCAGAAGTCATATTGTGTAGAAAATATAGATCCTACACCAAACAAACATCTCCTCCCCTGGTCTCACACGGAAGCCAAAGCCTGAACACAGTCAGTTTCAACCTTCACCCCCTGGCCGGACCTGCTCCAGTCCCAATCAGATCTGCTTTATTCATATCTCTAATTGAAGTCTGGGCTGTATTTCAGCTTTTTTTTTTTTTTTTTTAACGATTGCTGTGTGTGTTAATACTGATATTCATATCTGCCAAGCTCTAGCTCTGAGCCCCAGGTGCAACACAGATACCCAATGCTCCAGAGACCAACCAGGTCACACATTAAGGGATCAACATCTCAGAGCCTGGAGACAGCCACCACAAACCAGGAATAGATTTGTCCACTGTAAGAGCCCACAATCCAGGGACCACCACAATAACCGCCCCCCTATTAGGCTGTGCTCTAAGATTCAATTCTGAGCCTATACACCATAGCCAGTCCATACCAGTGAGGCATTACAGTGTCCACCCTGGTCTCTGGTGTACCTCATTCAACATGCCATCCACAGGATCCACCCACCCCTCTGTGCTTCCCAGAGCCCCGCTCCCTCTCGTAGTTGCTCAATATTCCATTGTATGCACACACCACAGTTCACCACCCTGTTCCCCAGTCAGTGCCACCTCCACCCATTGCAAATCATGAATACCGCCCCCACAAACACCAGTGTGCAAGTGAGTTTGGATACTTTTATGGCCTTAGGACTGTAACTTTGTAACCAAATAAAACCCCCTTTATAAAAGCCACTCTGTTTCTGATATTTTGCACAATGGCAGCATTAGCAAAC
The DNA here is from genome assembly GCF_015220235.1 of Choloepus didactylus. Taxonomy (NCBI): domain Eukaryota; kingdom Metazoa; phylum Chordata; class Mammalia; order Pilosa; family Megalonychidae; genus Choloepus; species Choloepus didactylus. The sequence goes on along the minus strand of NC_051320.1, from coordinate 97,920,958 downwards.
CAGAACAGCCTCAGAGTGGGTTAATTTGGATTTAATTTATTGAAGTTCATTGGGCATCTTTGATTTGCATATTTATGTTTAGAAGTTTTGGGAAGTTTTCCCCAGCTATGTTTTCAAACACTGTTCCTGGCCTTTTAGTCTTCTTCTGAGACACCAATGATTCTTATATTTGTGTACTTTGTGTTTCCATCATTTCCGAGATCCATTTCAAATTTTTCAATTTTTTCACCATTCATTCTTTTGTGTGTTCACATTCAATTTATCTGTCCTCTAGTTCACTTATCCTCTCCTCTGCCTCTTCAAATCTGCTGTTGTGTGTGTCTGTAGTATATTCTTATTTTGATGAACAGCATCTTTTCTTTGCAAAAGAGCTGCTATTTTTAATTCACTCTTTCAAATTCGCCTTTATGCTCTTCTAGAGCCTTTTTTTAAAAACACAATTCTATTGAGATATAATCACATAACATGCAATCATTCAAAGTACACAATCAGTTGTTCACAGTATCATCATTTAGTTGTGCTTTCATCACCGCAATCAAACTTTGAACATTTTCATTACTCCAAAAATAAAGTAAAAATTAAAATAAAAAAGAACATCTAAAACATCCCATTTCCCTCTTCCCCCCATTGTTCATTTACTTTTTAAAATACAGTTTTATTGAGATATATTCATATACACTACAGTCATCCACAGTGTACCATCAGTTATTCACAGCACCATCATACAGTTGTGTGTTCATCACCAGAATCAAGTTTTGAACCTTTTCCTTACTCCAAAATAAAAATAAAAGCAAAAAAGACCACATAAATCTTTCCATCCCCTCCATCCCACCCTATTTTTCATCTATTTTTTGCCCCCATTTTCCCACTCATCTGTCCATACACTGGATAAAGGGAGGGTGAGCAACAAGGTTTTCACAGTCACACAGTCACACTGTGCAATCTACATAGTTATACAATCATCTTTAAGAATCAAGGTCACTGGGTTGCAGTTTGACAGCTTCAGATATTTCCCTTTGGCCATTCCAACACACTAAAAACTAAATATCTATATAGTGCATAGGAATATCCTCCAGAGAGACCTCTTGACTGAATTTGAAATCTCTCAGCCACTGGAACCTTATTTTGCTTCATCTCTCTTCCCCCTTTTGGTCAAGAAGATCCTCTCAATCCCACAGTACTGGATCCAGGCTCATCTCCAGGAGTCATTTCCCATGTTGCCAGGGGGATTCACACCCCTGGGAGTCACGTCCCACTTAGGGGGGAGGGTGGTGAGAGAGAGAGAGAGAGAGGCCACATCTGAGCAACAAAGAGGCTCACTGGGGGGGAGGACTCTTAGGCACAGTTATAATTGGGCTTAGCCTCTCCCTTGCAGCCACTCACCTCACAGGGGAAGGCCGCCAGATCAAGGGCTTGTCCCACCAAATTGGCATTCCTCAATGTTTGTGGGAAAATCAGCAATAGCCCAGTGGAGAAGTCCCACACTTCTGCATTTTCCCCCAGCTTCTAGAGTCTTCTTGCTGTCCTTTATATCTTTAGCCATCTTGTTGAAGTTGTTTCAGAGGGTTGTGTATACTTCTTTAATTGATTGCTCCAAAATTTGGGTCTCTTCCAACTTTTTAATTTGTTCGTTTGGCTTGTGCATATTTTCTTGATTCTTTGGTGCTTTATGATTTTCTGTTGGCTTTGGGGCATTTGCTTGTCTTGGTAAGATTATTTTGGGAAATGCAGGATTATTTGAGCATTTATATATAATTTGGCAAAACTACAGCTTGGTGGAGTGCAGTTTCCCTATCCTACCAGCAGATTTCACTCCCGAGCCACCTCTTACTCTCATGTCAGTTTCCCCCCAACTTTACCTCTGTGCTGGGCGGGGTCCAAACTTAATGTGAATCCAGTCAATGCACCAGTTCTCTGTGTGCCTGGGACTGCCTGCCCTGGGGCTGTGATGTGGGCCCTGTGCAGTTCAGCAGGGAATCTGCTCAAGGGCAACCTCCACATCAAATGTGCCCTGCTCCCTGCCTGTCATGTGCCCGTGAGCCTCTGGGGTGTGGGAGGGGCTCCTGGTGTTTCCCTGTGGTGCCCTCTCCTATCCCCACTTCTTGCCAGTGCGTCCCCAGACTTCTGGGAGGGGAGAACAAATGCAGTCAATACTTGTCTGCTGCCTCCGGGTTCCCTCACCAGCGCTCCCAGCTGTGTGGCTGTGGAGGATTATCTCCCCAGTTAATTGTCAAAGTGGGCGCACAGGAGCGGAGAGCCACTGCTCACTCCCTCTCCTGGTGGCCATCTCACCATGGTGTACATCCGGAGGCCAGGAGGCTGTGAGCCAAACAAACACACCTCGTCCCTTGAGGCGCAGTCTCTCTGCCTTTCCATCCACATCTCCACCACATACCGTAGGAGACCCTCTATGGCCCCTCACACCCCAAAACTGCGGTCCTATGAGTCCTCCTGCCCCTCTCTAGTTTACTTCTTGGAAAAGAAGCCTGCTACGCCTCACCCACTCCACTGTCTTCCCAGAAGTCCTTATTTTTATTAACTGTTTATGTATTTTGCTCGTATTTTCTATTAAGCTTTTGGTCCCCCCCTTCAATTCTTAGGAGTTCTTTTTAGCCCCCTACTGTGTGTGTGTGTGTGTGTGTGTGTGTGTGTGTGTGTGTGTGTGTGTGTATGTGCTCCAGAGAAAATCTTTACATTTTTATGTGGTTAAATTTATCTATTTTCCCTTCTTGCATTTGCATTTTGAATTATTGTACTTGGAAAACCTTTCTATAAGCCCAGGTTATAAAAATATCCACATAAGTTTTCTTCCAGTATTTTTTGATTAAACTTTAGAAATCTGATCCATTTAGGGCTTATTTTTGTGTGTTATGTATGAATGTATGTGTAGAGACCCAATTTTGACTTTTTCCAAATGGTCATTCATTTGTTCTCATATGAATTATTTTTGAAAGTCCATATCAGACCCATTTGAGACTCCTCTTTTATCATAAACTAAATCTCCATATGTTCTCGGGTTTATTTGTGGTCTTTCTGTTCTACTTCACCTCATTATCTTTACATTCATGCAGCAATAGCACACTGTTTAAATTTTTGAAGGCTTTTTTTAGTTTGTTTTAATCTCTAGTAGTGCTAATTCTTCCCATAACTCCTGTTTTTCAGAGTTTTCATGGCTGATCTTGAATATTTTTGTATATATCCATCTCAATTTGTCTAGTTCAAAGTTATTTTTAACATGCTAGTCATATTAAATTTTAAAAATTATAAATTAGGGAGAACTGACATCTTAATGAAGCTTCAAGTCATCACATCCAAGAACAAGGAATGTCTTTGCAATTGTTCAGGGCTACTGTTGCATCTTTCAGGACTGTATTGAAATTTTCTTCCTTTAAGAGATTTTGCACATTTCTTATTGGATTTATTTTTAAGTATGCTAACTTTTATTTTTTCAATAGCAAATGAGATTTCCTCTTCCATTATGTACTCTTGTTAGTTACTGCTTGTGCATCCAAAGGACATTGATTTTCATTTTCATTTCATATCCTACTACCTTATTGAATTATTTTATTGATTTTGTTAGTTTTAGCATCAATTCTTTAGGGTTTTTTAGATATGCTATTAAATTAGCTGCAAATAAAGGTCATAGTTTTCTCCAATTCTCATGCCTTCAATTGTTTTCTCTTGTTTACCTTCATTTGCTTGTGTCTCTAATACAACGTAAAAAAGTAGTGATGATGCTGGGCACTGTTTTGTTCAAGACACTTGCAGGGCTGCCTCTGGTACTTTCCTGGTCGGTAAGTTGCAGGCTTCAGGATAATATACACACATGCACAAACACACAGATATGGAATCATGTTCTTCATAATAAGCTATGGCCTTTGGTTTGCTGATATTTAAGATTGTTGCACTGATATATAAAAATGCTACAATTTCTTTTTATGTTGCATTATGTTCATCAGGTTTAGCTATCAATGGAATGCTTGCTTTGTAAAAGGAGCTTGAAGACTTTATTTTATTTTCAACTCCCTGGAAAAGTTTATGGAGTATTGGGATAATCTAGTTTTTGAAGGCTTGCTATAATTCCTCTGTAAAGACATCGGGGCCTGATGCCTTTTTCTGGGGTCGTTCCTTCATAGCTTGTATTCTTCCTTCTACAGAAACTGGTATGTTTAATCTTTTCATCTACATCTGTGCCAAATTTGGTAAACTTGGTTTTTTTACTAGAAAATACTCCACTGCATACTATTTTTCAACTTTATTTCACAGAATTATGCAATATGTCTCTTGTGATACTTTAATCAACTTTACTGAGGTGTGATTTATGCACAATAAAGCACCCATTTTAAGAGGATAGTTCAATGAATTTTGACAAATGTATAGACTCGTGTAACCAACCTCATACTCAAGATGTCGAACTCTTACATCACCCCAGTAAGTGCCCCATGTCCCTTTGCACAGCAGCCCCCACTCCCATTGGACTGGCCGCAGGTGACCACTAATCAGCTTTTTGTCATTTGGTTTAGATTTCCCATTTCTAGAATTTTGTATGAATGGATCATATTATTTGTTTGTATCATTTATTCATTCATATTATTTATTTGTATTTCCTTTTTATTTCTCATTTTAAACCTTTTCAGAGATGTCACTATTTTGTTAGTCTGTTGGCTTTGTGGATCTTCCTCATTTTATTTTGCTTTCCTATTTTATTAAAACACACTTTTATTTTTTGTATTTTTCCTATAATTTCTTGGTTTTAATTTGTTGGTCTTTCTTTAAGTTCTAGATTTGATTAATTTCAGTTCTTCTTTTTTAAGTCTATAAATTTCCCTGAAAGTCCCACTTTCATTTAAACCAAAGTTTGTGGTGATATTTTTACATTTCGGTTCTAGGAATTTTTTATTTAGCATAGGAGCTGATCAAAATGTATAACTTAATTTCCAAATATTTGGGATTTTTTATTTTATCTTCTTTGCTATGAACATTTAACTTGAAAGTATTGTGATCAGAGGACATGGTCCATGTGATATTTTTAAATGATAAAATCTGGACATTCAGAACAAAATGAAAGTACTGTTCAAGGTTCAGTAGAAAGCATCTGCCTGCCTGTGGCTGTGGGTGATGGGTGGCAGATTGCTCCTGGTGGGTGGGGAGGGTCAGGAGCAAGGACCTGAGGGAGGACACTGGACCTTTTGAGTTGACATCCCGTCCTGACTGAGTCCAACTCCAAACCATAGACCTCAGCCACAGAATATGAGCACTTGCGTTTTCAGGGCAAGGAGGGTGGAAGGAGCGTTTGTGATGCCCTGACTACTGGCCCTTTAACTGTAGACCACCCTGGACTCGCCTACCAAGTCCCCCAACCCCGGGATCTGGGTTTTGTTTCAGTTCTAGGTGGAGACAGCCAGGCTCGAGCGGGGGGATTAGAACCCAAGGCAGGAAGAGGGTGAGGTTTGCTCCACCAGGCAGATTTCCACACACGGAGCAAGGGTGCAGGGGTCAGCATACAGAGAACTCACGACAGCCGAGCCACCAAATTCATTTCATGGTCAAAGAGAGAAAGCAGTACAGGCACTGAGGACCACAGACTCGAACAGCCACGAGGAGGGGAAAGCAAGACAGGGCACGGGAGGGCCGGGGTGGGGGGGTGGGACATGAAAGGAACAGCACACAAGCAGTCCTCTCCTCCACACCAGGGCTGAGTTCCCCAGCATCAAATGTGAAAAAGAAACCAAACCCCAAAGATTCTATTCAAAAAAAGAACAAACTCCTTCTGGAGCTAATAAATGAGCATAGTGAGGTTGCAGGATTCAAGGTTAATAGACAGAAGTTGTGTGCTTTCCAAAAAACAATTGGAATTAAAAAAAAAAACATTTACAATAGCACCCCCCACAAAATAATTAGGTGTAAATCTAAAAGGGTCTGTATGGGGGAAATTACAAAATTTTGATTAAAGATCTATATAAATGGAGAGAGAACCCATGTTCATAGATTGGAGGCTCGACACTGTCAAGATGTCAGTTCTCCCCACCTCGAGCTATAGAGCCGACCAATCCCAGTCAAAATCCCAGCAAGCAGTTCTGTTGTCGGTATCGAGAGATTCTAAAGTGCACATGGAAAATCCAAAGGCCTCGCAGCCAGCTGTGCCTCAGGGATTTCACACAGCAGGCCTGACTGCGCTCCTCTGGAGGCCTGGCTTCCAAGGTTGGCCCTCAGCTAGCATCTTTGAAAGTGGATTTTGCTGCTTCCAATCAGAGTGGCTCCCTGTACCGAAATGTTTGCACCAGCAATGAGGTTTCTGTTGAACACCTGCTTTCCTTCTGCAGCTGGGTATGAGCTAGGCAGAGAGTGCCCACACCACTGTGGCAGTAAAAACCTTGGGCTCACTTCCCAGGCGACATTTCACTCATTTTCTCACAACTCATTACTGGGACAAACATGCTTTAGACCACATTGGGGGGCCCTGGGGAGCAGGGGTTAGGGCAGACTGAGGTGGAATCCTGGCCCCCTTCTCTGTCATCTCTGAGTCTGTCCATTCTGCAAAATGTGGGCAATAATGTCTTCTCAACAGGTGGGGCTCAGAGCAGAGTGGAGACGTGTACTCTGTCAGAGCTCAGCACAAGTGACTGTCGTTCTTACCTCCCTGCCATTCCCCCTTTCAGGAGCTCTAAGTCCTCTTTGGGAGATGCTGAGTGTGGGATTGTCCTTGCAGGTCCCCAAGAACCGTCACCCTGTTGCTAAAACACGGAAGCACATGCCCTGGCTCGACAGGGCTGCTGTCACCAACGGCCCTGAGACCAAGGATTTAAAACGAGAGTGTGTCCACCGCTCCTGGGGGTGAGCGGTGGGTGAGCCGGCAGGCAGGGCAGAAAGGGAAAGCAGCAGGGCCTCCGAGGTGTCCCCTGGACTGCAGATTCCCCCAGCAAGGCACAGACACAATCCTTACCCAGGACAGGCTGCTGAGGGTGGCTCTCCAAAGAAATGAATTGGAATTTCTATGCCAGGATAAATAAAGTAAACTCTGCAATTATTCACATGATCTAAAAAAGTATGGGGACTGTGCCAAAACAAATGACTCCAGTTGTTATCAGTGGCTCCGTAACCCTCGTCTCCTGACCAGGTCACCTGGGCGGGAGAGCTGCCCTCACACCGAGGTAAGGAGCCGTGCACCTGCCGGCACATTCGGCTCTCTCCCCTCCTGACCCGGCCAGCCGGACACTGACCCAGGGTCGGCCTGCCCAGCTGCAGCCAGGGGCTGCGGAGAGGGCATGGGACCCTCGGAAGTCACTGGAATTTTCTTGGGTCAGAGGAACTTGGGGAGTTGAGTGGCTGGGGGGTGTGAGAAAAAGAGACAGTGCCCGATCTGCAGCTGCAGGGCTGGGGGGCGGTGGGGGTGTGGCAGCGGAGGGGGAAGGGCAGCCGCTAGGGGAGGGGGGCTCCACCTTCCTGTGACGCTGAGTGTCCTCTGCCCTCCTGGAGCGTTTGTTCCCCACTCCATAACCCCTTCCACATTAACTTGTGGATCATTTGATCATCATCATCTCCATTCTTCCTTCACTCATCCTTTATTTTATTTATAAAAGTATCCACTTATTCAGCAAAGTTACTGATTTCCAGCTGAGGGGTTGCCCTGGAGAACCCCAAATCCTGGGTCCCCTTTCCAGAAGGATGAGCATCTTCTGCTCCCCAAAGGCAGTCACCTTCCAGGGGAGAGGGACGGAAGTTGTAGCCAGGCTGGGGACAGCGGGCGGTGGAGGGACAGGAGGGTGGCCTCTGACCCCAGCACCGGTGCCAGCCCACAGGGGCTCACCCGCCCCCTCTCACCACTGTGGGCTGTTTCTCCAAATACCTGCCCATAAAAACAGGAGCCCCTGGCCTGGGAGCCTCTGTCTGCCCACCCCCCAAACCCTGTACCAGCCTGCCCGGCCTGGGACGTGATGGGTGAACTCATGGTGAACTTGGCAGGGCTGTGGGGTCCAGTGGTTTGGTAAAGCAGAGGCTCGGGGATCCTGATGCCCCGACATGCCGGGACCCCTGCCCCATGGAGATGGACATGTAGGCCATGACCACCATGCCTGGCCCAGGCTGGGAACAGGTGGCCATGAAATCCAGCACAAAAATCCACCAGAGGGGAGAGAGGCCCTGCTCCAGGCTGGGAATTCTGGGAATCTCAACTTGGTGCACTCCTGCAAGCCCCTATGTCTTCTGGGGCTTGGCCAGCCTCAGTCCAACAGGAAAAACAGTGGCTGACTGGGGGCAGGTGTGTGGACCCAGAGCAACACAGGTGTGCAAGGTGTGCAGACCTGGGGCAGGAAAAGTGGGCAGACCTTGGGGTGGGGAAGGTTTGTGAACCCAGTGTGAGGGGTGGGGTGCAGGTGTGCAGACTCAGGGGTGGGGGATGGGAGGACAGGTGAGTGGACCCAGAGCAGGCCAGGTGTGAGGATGGTGGAGCGGTGGGAGGGGTGAGCAGGTATGTGGACCTGGGAGGGGGGCAGGTGTGCTACATGGTGATGCTGCCCCCACCTAAAGGCTCTCCTCAGTCGTCCTCATCCTCTACACCCAGAGCCTGGATCTGTCTCCCAGCCGAGCCTCCCTCTTGGCCCCAGTTCTGCTCCCACTCTCGGGGTGTCCCCTTGGAGGATGGTGCCCCAGCTCAGCTTGTCTGGCCCTGAGCTCCTCACAGGTCCCACCTTCCCCAACCTGCTCCGGCTCCTGCTCCCTCCCTACACCTGGCAGCCAGGCCCCCCGCCCATCCTGGGCACCTCCATCCCCTCACCTGTCCATTGGGCCTCCCCCCCACGAAATCCAGCAGCCAAGGAAACATGTGCCCTGCAGTTTTCATCTCTTGGCCCTCTCCTCCCACCCTCTCCCTGCAGACCCTGCCCCAGCCCCAGACGGGCACCCCGGCCCCTGCCTGGTCAGTGGCCACAGACCCGGATGCCGCATCTCCCCTCCTGCCCACCTCCATGCACCTGTGTCCAGATCAGAAGCCGGGGTGCCCTGCTTACCCAGCCCTGAGCCCCAGGCTCCGGGCTGCTGCCCGTCCTCAGTCAGGCCACAGCCCAGCTGGACGCGGAGTCGGCTCTGACCCAGCTGTCGGTGACCACAGCCACGCAGTCCTTGCTGGGGCCAGGCAAGGAGAGGGGGTCTGGGCATGGCGTGTGAAAGTGCGATAAGGAGCAGGAGCCGGGCAAGCTGGGCGAGTTTATTGTCTTTGAGAGGAAGGACAGCCGTGGTCCTGGCGCCGCTGGGGAGACCCACAGGTACCCTGCTGGGCTCCCCTTGGACCAGCGGGGGCTGGAGACCGGAACTGGGCCCGGGGGCAGCAGACGCTGGCCTTGCCCGGGCCCTTCCCGCCCCACATTTGTTCCTGGACAGCCTGTTAGGGGCGAGGACCTCACAGGGTAGGGCGCCATTACCCTGCACCAGGGGGACACCCGCCCTTCCCCGAGTGGAGCAGGGGCTGGGAGACGGCCTCCGTCCCCAGGGCTTGGCGGCAGGGTCCAGGGCTGGGCAAGCCCCTCCATCCCCCTCATGAACACCCGCACCCCAGAGAGGCGCTGCGCCACCAGCGTCCTGAAGGGGACGGAGCCCAGCAGGCGGTGGAGGCTGGACGGAGGGTGGGCGGGGTCCTCACAGCAGCGCCCAGAGGAGGCCGAGGCCCAGGCGCAGCAGGAGCCCCCCTGGCAGGGCGCCGGCCCCCGGGTGGGGTGTGGGCGCCGCGTTGCAGAGGTCCCCGGAGCAGCACCGCCGCGTGATCTTGGCTTGTACGTCGGGTGCCGGCGCCCACCAAGACTCGCTGTTGCCGTTGGGGCATCTGGGGGCGCAGCGCTTGCTCAGCTGAACGCGCTGCCTGGCTCCTGGGACAGAGGGGAGGCAGGTGGCCCCGGAGCCTCCAGGCAGGGTGGAGCCGCGGCTGTGGAGGCACAGGGGGGCTTTCCGCGGGGCGTAAAGACCAGAGCTAGACTCCAGCCCCAGGGGTCTCCCTGGGAAGGACCCGGCAGCCCCTGGTTGGGGCCGGGAGGGCGCTCACCCCCCGACGCCCGTTGGCCCAGGAGGTGCGTCCCCGGGGGAGTCGCGGGGCCGGGCGGGAAGGGACCCGCATCCACGGAGAACCCCTGGGCGCTGTTCATTTAAGGACGGGGTCAAGGCCAGTGAGGAAGGTCACTGCCCTTCTGCCGCAGGGAGCAGAGCGATGGAAACCACCCGAGCTGCAGAAGAAAAGGCCCTCCCGGGTGGGATCCACATTATGCTGTGTTGTGTTGTATCACGTTGCGTTGCATGTTATGTTGTGTTACCTTACCTTATCTTATGGCATACTGTGCTATGTTGTCATATTAGGTCACATCATTTCAGTCACCGGCTATGTAGCATGCCGCTTGGGTGGAGCGCAGTTTAAAACCACCCAAGTTGGGGATGCGTGTCCCCAGTGCAGACCAGCTGCCCCCACCCTGCCCTCTCCAGGCCCTGCCCCTCCCTGTCCCACCTGCACCAGGGCAGCACCTCCACATTCCCATCTCCAGGTGGGCCTGGAAACTGTAAACATAAAACATCTGTGGAGCCCAAACAAAGGAAACAACTGCTAAAAGAAAACAAAAGTGGGGGAAGCTGCAAACCAAAAGAGTGGATGTCCTCAATATATGCAAATTGGGGGAGGCCCTCAAAAGAAGGGGTGCAGCTCTGAGAAAGCAGCTCCCCGCAGAGACGCAGGGCATCAAACCAGGGAGCACAGGCTCAGCCTCCCCCCCTTAACCTATCAGTTTCCCCATCGGAATGGCGAAGGTGGAAAAGAACAGGAATGCTGGGTTGACCCTGTGGGGAGACATCTCCAATCCAAACAGGTGGCCACGCTTCTAACCAGCACTTCCACTTTAGGAATTTAACAGCCATTTTATGCAATACAAAGGTTCTGGCATCATGATCAGAAAATCAGGAAATGGGTCGCTCCTAAGGTTCGCCTCCCAGGAGAGTCAGGTGGCAGACAGGGGCTGCTAGGTGTTGCTGACATCGAGGGTGCCAGTCCAGGCACCAGGCCCCTGCTTTCTCAGGAGAGGCCAGCTCTCTGCATCTCACTTTCTTTCTGGATGTTCTTACACTTCTGTGCAAATGTTTCCAGGGGTTTACACCGTGCAAGTGCCTTGTTCCCCGGTGGGGCCAGGGAACAGGTCATGCTTTGCTGTGGTTGTCTTAGGATTTGCTTTCTGAGTAGAACTCTTACTTGCTAAGCATGTAAGCTGTGGGGGGTGTGCCTTGGCGAGCTGGGCAATCTGGGGCCCTGCCTTGGAGACCCTCCCCTCGCACCAACAGTGCCCTTTGCTTTCCTGCTTCCTTTGTAAATTCGGTTTCATCAGAACCCAGCCTTTGTCCCCTGGCCATTGCACACTCAAGACCTGATATTTCCAACCTAGAGAGGAAAGAAGCCAAAATTCAGAATGAGTCAAGAGGGAAGAAAGAGTGTGAGGGATTGTGGAACCAGGAGGTCGTGGCACCCCCTCTCCCCTGGCCCCAGTCCTGGAACCCCAAGGTCCAGAGCGTAGTCTCAGGGAGGCCGTGGCCCCCTTGTTCCCTCCCGGCCCCTCCTCTGCCCTGTCAGGGACTCACTGATGTAGTAGATCACCACGTTAGAGACACAGACCTGGTCCCCGGGGGAGCACGCTTTACGGGCGCACAGCGACGCGTTCTTGACTTTGAAGCACTGGTAGCAGCTCAGGTTGGTCCCTGTGGGGCAGCAACGCGCGCGGCGGTCAGGGCCGGGCCCCCCGTGCACGCTCCCAGGTGCGCACACCTGGGGAGGGCCACCGAGGGCCGACGCCGCAAGGGCAAGGGGCACAGGGCGAAGAGCCCGCGGCGGCCGGAGCAGAGACAACACCTCGCGCCTGCCCACGGTCCGGCCGCGCGCGGAGGGACGGCGCCCGCCACCGCTTACTTGGCACCGGCACTCAGCTGCCGTCCCCGAACTCCGCAGACACCAGCAAAGTCCACAGGGCCAGAGCGAGCCCCTCCATGACGCGAGAGGGCTCGGCCCGAGTCCGGGAGGGCAGGGACGCCCCGCCCGGTGCACCGCCTCCCAGGAGGAAACCGCGGCGGCGAGCGCTGGGGCGTGGGCCGGGGTCCGTCAGCCGCTCCCGGTCCGCCCCGCCCTGGGGAAGCTTCCGGAGGGTCCCGAGGACTGCCGCCGCTGCCTCCGGCCTCGTCCTGTTGCGGCGACCCTGACCCAGGGAGGAGGAGGCGGCGGGTGAGGGCAGGGCCCACCCACCTGCCCCGGTCGGCTCCCTTTCTTCGTGTGACGCGCCCTTCCCTAGCAGAGCGCGGGGGACAGGGAGGGGCCGGATGGGATGTGAGCCCGAGGGGGAGATCCTGAACCCCCGAGCCCGTGAAAGGTCTGTTTCCTCGGGTGTAGCAGGGAGTGGGCTTCTGTTGGAGGCGGTGGGGGAGACCGAGGGCTTCCAGGGGGAGGAGTTATCATTGGAGCTTCCGAGCAGCGGAGCCGTGGGCGGCCAGGGGTGAAGGGAAGGGGCGCAGGGCCGGAACCTGGGAAAGGAGAGAACACGCCTAAGGGCTGAGAGGGGGAGGGAAAGGGGGGCGAGGGGAGGGGGGAGGAGGGAAAGGCGCCGAGGGCGGCTGCAGCCCGGAGAGCCCGAGGGCTGTGCACGCGCTGGACTCCTGACCTCCCGCGCCCGGGGGCCGCGCCGTCAGCCAGGCTGGGTCGGGGAGCGGGACCCACGTCCTCAAACCACGGCTCCCGCCGGCCCCCACCTTCGAGGAGTCCTTTCCGCGGGCGAGCCTCTGGGGAGTTTCTGTGGGTCCACCTGGGCCCACCGGGGTGTTTGAATGTGCTTGGGCCCCCTGGAACATGCGCTTCAGGAATCCCCCACGCCCTGCCTCTCTTGGTACAGAGCGCGCAATCAGAGGTCGGGAGCGGCAGCGCGCATCACGCACAGGCCAGCGCGCCCCGGTCCCGCCCAGGCGCATCTTCGCAGCCCTTGCAAAGTCCACTTGGGTCCTCTCATCTGCTCCCTTCTGTGGAACCATGTTCTGGCCAGAGGCCCTGAGCTCACCGGGCCCAGACACCAGGACTCCGGACTTGTGGCGACCCAGCCTGGCAGAACGCTGTGGTTCCCGAGGGGGCCCTGTCCCCTCTGAGGGCCTTCTGAAGTCTGCACCTTCACGTCCCCCTCCCCAGGGGCCCTGCCTGGACCGAGGTGTGGCCACTGACCCCCTTTCCTCCTCTGACCCACCGCGCAGGACCCCTGACCCCCGGGAGTATTGTCCGCAGAACCAGCTAAGGGGCAGCTCCCCTTGCCCTGGGGCCTCCCCTAGATGTCAGGTGGCCAAGAACTCCTCCCAGCCCCCCCCAACGTGTGCTCCCTGCCCGCAGTAAAATGTTTCCCTAGATTTATTCTTTCTCTTTTCATTTCTGTATTCGTTTTCTTAATTGGCACAGGGGGAGAGGTGCTGCCCCCTGAGTTTGAGTGTGCAGGGGGGGCTCACTTCCTCCCCGATCCACGTCTTTGGGCTGCCAGCAGCCTTTGGGGTTCCTCGGCTTTTGCGTCATCAGGCAGCGCACAGAGCTTGTGTTCTCCTTTCCCCGCTGGTCCCCTTGGCGTCCGGCTTCTGGCTGCTCCCAGGCCTCGCCCTTCTGTTTCCAGCTCACAGCAGGGCGGCTGCACAGCCTCACGCGCCCCGGTCGTCACCCTCCGCACCCACTCCGCCGAGGCATTCACACCCCCCACAGGTAAGTCAGGGATTCCCTTCTGTTGTGTCCAAATGGTTATCATTTCAAATGGTCGTATTTGCAATGACCCCCGCTCTGACCTCAGTGCAGAAATTTATAACAAAAAGCACAAATAACATAATTGCACATATTAAAAATGGAAAACCACTGTTCTATTAAATCATGGCTGAAGAAGTCCTGTTGGAAATTAGAAATATATGGCTATGAAAACTGTTGGGCTGCAGCAAAAACTGGTAAGATGACACTAACCCACAGATTCTATGAGCTTGCTGAACCATGAAATGAAAATCTGAAAGGAAACCACACTTGGTCACACCATCATCAAACTGCTGGATCTGAAGGTAGGAGAAATACGTCAGACGCAGCCAGAAGAAAGAGATGCACTGCTGTTGGGTGATGATGCCTGTCTTCTCCGCAGGAATTTTGGAAGCCAGATGACAATGGGAAGAAACAAAACTGTCAGCTGAGAATCTTCTATTAGACCAAGCCCAAATTCCTTCACAAATGAAGGTGAAGGAGAGGCATTTTCTCAGCAAACCAAAGCTGAGAGAAACCCCTGCCAATTGCAGCACCTTAGGAGGAAGTGTCCTCACGCTGAGGGAAAACATTGGGGGAAATTATGTTAGTAGGTGTTGAGTTGGCTTTGGGATGCACTGTGCTGGCTTGTCAACTCAGCACCCAGTGCACCACCTCCTGAGGCACCACCAACCCCTTTTCTCTGTGTGGCTCTGAGTTGGGTTTTCTAAGGGAAGCGCCGGTGGTACCTGGAAGGCAAATATGCAGCGAAACAGCCAGGTGAGTGTGCAGACAGGGGAAGCGGGGGGAGGCTTATTAAAGACCTTAGGGATGCAGTAGCTTCCAGGAAAACTTTTATGTGTTATCTTTAAATAGACTTTATTTTTTAGAACAATTTTAGGTTTACAGAAAATTCAGCAGAATGTACAAGAAGTTCTCAGATACCCATGAGCATTCTCCCCTCTTGCAGCTGCTCCCTGTTGTCAACATTTTGTATTAGAGTGGCACATTGTTACAATCGATGAGCCAATATTGAAACTTTATTATTGGCCAAAGTCCTTGGTTTATATGAAGGTTTGCTTTTGTGATGTGCAGTTCTCTGGGTTTTGATAAAGGCATCATGGCATGTATCTGCCCTGAAGTATCACCCAGAATAGTTTGCTGCCCTAAAAGTGCCCTGAGCACCACCTGCCCCTCAGCCCCTGGCAACAACAGCCCAGAAAACTTTTGCAACTGCCTGTTTGGTGCTTCAGGCTGAGAACTTCACAGTCGTGGTTTGTGGCTCCATGGTGGCTTCTCCGACATCCACTCTCCCAGCTCCCTGCAGACATGAGGGTCCCCGAAGAATACGTCAGTCCCTTTATACAGAAGCCATAGAGGGACTTTGCCTCCTAAACAAGCCTCAGTCAGGCACCCAGGTGCCCATCTCCGGGTAAGCGTGGACTCTGAATTCAGCCTCAGTCCCATTTGAATGTTAGTAACATAAAGACTAAATTGTTGATTCCCAACAACAATCCTTAAATAATTATTTTAAATAGTTAGAGCAGTGAGGGAAGGGATTAATAACTCATCAGCATATGGAGAGTGGCTGCAGCCTGCATTTCTGTGCCTGACACGAGTAAGTGCAGCTGAACTTGCCACTCCTCTGTTACCTTACTCATTCCAGTTTCTTTTGTCCTCAGTCAAGACTCTAGCGGGAAGGGGTTCCTTACTGGTGGGGTGACCCAAACCTTCGTTCCCGAGTTTTAGGGGCTTTGTCTCCTTTTTAGATTCTGTGGTTTTCCATTAACATTTTCAATTTGACATGGAAGAAATAAGAGTGCCTCAGAGACCACCCCAAGTCTGGAGGCATTTCTCCCTTGGAAATTAAGATCAGTGGCCCCACGGAGGATGGAAGTAACTCATTTCTTTGCAGTGGTACCTGAGGAGCTCAAAAGGGCAAGGGGTCAACTTCAATTTCCAATTCAAAGGAAGTTTGTGGGGTTCCCTGTGAGGGCATTTGTTCCAGGGAAATAAGACCTCAGAACCAACAGAGTTCACACTTGGGGGTGACAGAGCAGGGAATAAAAAGTTCTGGGGGTGACACTACTAAAGAGTTTGGATTGCTTCTAGGCATGGTAGTTCTCTAGGAAATTGTTAGTCAAATGACTTTTTGTTGGCATAAATCACCCTAACAACCACTATAAAAATAAAGATTATTACCTTTCTCATAGGAAATTAAATGAAACAAGAAAATGTTTGACTCTTGCCTATGTACTTAAGGAAATCACACCAAGAGCCTTGTACCTCTTTCCTAAATGAAAAAATAACACAAATCACAACAGGTAGAATGTGAAAACTTTCAAAGGATGGTAGGCACTCACTTTAGCAGAAGGAGTATCTCCTTACAATTTAACATAACTATTAAGCAAAAGGGAGACACCTAACTCTTGAACTGCTCAGAATTGGAGTAAACAGAATTATCACCAGCAGAGGACTGAACACAAGATATGCGGGGGTTTCATTATGCTACGGGATAGAAAAATACAGGGTCACTATGCAAAGAAACCCTTTGACAGCTTGCTTCTACTTGCTGTTGTGGAATTTCCTTTTTTTTTTTTTGCATGTTTTAAAAGAACTCAAAATGGTCTTTCTCAAGAATCATCCTTAGGCAAGCCTACATTAAAAATAATATGAAATCACTGAAAGGTAAATGATAAAATCTGATTTGAGTGTAAGCAGATCACACTGTATCTGTATATGTTTAGGAATCAGGTACACCAATTCCTCCCAATCTTTTCAAAATTATTTCAGTATTCTAGTCCTTTGCCTTTCCATATACAATTTAGCATAATCTTGCCTATATCTACAAGCTATCTTGTGGGATTGGACAGAACTGTGTTATGCCTGCATATCAATTTTGGGAAAATTGACATCTTTATATGTTGACTCATTCAGTCCACGAACATGGTATGTCTCTCCATTCATTTAGGTCGCATTTGGATTCTTTCATCAGCATTTTGTAGTTTTCAGCATGCAAGTTCTGTACATGTTTTGTTAGATTTACACCCAAGTCTTCAATTTTTTTCAGAAATTTTTAATGGAATTGTATTTTTACTTTGATTGGCACATAATCATTGCTAGTATATAGCAGTAAAATTGGTTTGTGCATACTTATCTTGTAGCCTGAGACCTTACTGAATCCGCTCATTAATTCTGGGAGTTGTTTTGTAGATTCATTGGGATTTTCTGCATTAACAGTCATTTCACCTGCAAATAGGAATAGTTCTATTTCTTCCTTTCTGGTGTGTGTGACGTTTATGTCCTTTTCTTACCTTATTCCACTGGCTAGAATTTCCAGCACAGTGTTGAGTAAGAGTGCTGTGAGCAGAGAGCCTCCTTTTTTCTGAGATTAAGGCAACACAAATTTAGTCTTTCATCATTGTGTACAATGCAAGGTGTAAGCATTTTCCAGATGTTTTGTCAAGTTGAAGATATTTCCCTCTATGCTTATCATTCTGAGAGTTTTGAGTATGAATGGATATTGAATTTTATCAAATTATTTTTCTGTGTCAATTGATATGATCATGTGATTTTTTCTTCTTTAATTTGTTGATATGGTAGATTCCATTGATTCATTTCTCAAATATTGAACCAACTTGGATCTCTGGAATAAACTCCACTTGGCCATGGTGTATACTTTAAAAAATATATTGCTAGATGCAATCTGCTAATTTTTTTTATTGAGATTGTTCACATACCATACAATTATCCAAAGATCCAAAGTGTACAATCAATTGCCCATGGTACCATCATACAGCTGTGCATCCATCACCACAATTAATTTTTTTCAATTTGTAGAACATATTCATTACTCCAGAAAAGAAATAAAGACAAAACTTTCCTTCTGGTGACATACTTGACTCTGAGGTTACCCTTTCCACCACCTTTACATGCCACTCAGCACTGTTAGTTATTCTCACAATGTGCTACCATCACCCCTGTCCATTTCCAAACATTTAAGTTCAACGTAGTTGAACATTCTGCTCATAATAAGCAACTGCTCCCCATTCTTTAGCCTTGTCCTATATCCTGGTAACTTATATATCAGGTCTATGAATTTACATATTGTAATTAGTTCATATCAGTGAGACCATGCAATATTTATCCTTATGTGTCTGTCTTATTTCACTCAATATGGTGCCCTCAAAGTTTCTCCATCAACCCATTTTTTTAAAGATGGTTTTGTTCAGACACCATACCTTCTGTCCTAAGTAAACAATCAATGGTTCCCTGTATAGTCATGTATTATGTGTTCACCACCATCACCACTATCTATATAAGAACATCTCCATTTCTTCCACAAAGAAGGAGGAAGAGTCAAAGAAGGTAGGGAGACAAAAGAAAAAGAAAGAAAAAGAAAAAAAGAAAAAACAAAAAACAAAAAAACCATGACAGCTAGGAAGCAACAAAAAGAAAGCATTAAACTAAAGTAGAATAAAGAGTCAGACATCACCACCAATGCCAAGAGTCCCATACCCCCTCCCCTTATGTCCCCCTCTTATAGGCATTTAGCTTTGGTACATTGCCTTTGTTACATTAAAGGAAGCATAATACAATGCTTATGTTAACTATAGTCTCTAGTTTGCATTGATTGTATTTTTCCCCCAATCCCACCCCACTTTTAACACCTTGCAATTTTGACATTCATTTGTTCTACTTCATGTAAAAAAATATTTGTACCTTTTATCACAATCGTTGAGCACCTTAGGTTTCACTGAGTTGTACAGTCCCAGTCTTTATCTTTTCTCTTTCCTTCTGGTGTCCCACATGCTCCTAACCTTCCTCTTTCAACACTATTCACAGTCATCTTTGTTCAGTGAACTTACATTGCTGTGCTACTGTCACCCAAAATTGTGTTCCAAAACTCTCACTCCTGTCTTTCCCTATCTGTCTACAGTGCTCCCTTTAGTATTTCCTGTAGAGCAGGTATCTTGTTCACAAATTCTGTCATTGTCTGTTTGTCAGAGAATATTTTAAGCTGTCCTTCGTATTTGAAGGACAGTTTTGCCAGATATAGGATTCTTGGTTGGTGGTTTTTCTCTTTCAGTATCTTAAATATATTACCCCACTTCCTTCCTGCCTCTATAGTTTCTATTGAGAAATCCACACATAGTCTTATCAAGCTTCTTTTGTAGGTGATAGATCACTTTTCTCTTGCTGCTTTCAGGATTCTCTTTATCTTTGATGTTTGGTAATCTGATTATTAAGTGTCTTCACGTAGGCCTATTCAGATCTATTCTGTTTGGGGTGTGCTGTGCTTCTTGGATCTGTAATTATATATCTTTCGTAAGAGATGGGAAATTTTCATTGATTATTTCCTCTATTATTGCTTCTGCCCCTTCTCCCTTCTCTTCTCCTTCTGGGACACCAATGACATGTACATTCTGTGTTTTGTGTTGTCTTTCAATTCCCAGAGATGTTGCTCATATTTTTCCATTCTTTTCTCTTTCTGTTCTTTTGTGTGTAGGCTTTCAAGTGCCTTGTTCCACAATTCCTAAGTGTTTTCTTCTGCCTCTTGAGATCTGCTGTTGTATATCTCCATCGTGTCTTTCATCTCTCATGTTGTGGCTTTCGTTTCCATAGATTCTGCCAGTTGTTTTTTCAAACTTTCGAATTCTACCTTATATTTACCCAGTGTTTTCATTATATGCTTCAAGTCTTTTGCCATATCTTCCCTAAACGTTTTAAATTGGTTTAGTATTAGTTGTTTAAATCCCTGTGTCTCAGTTGAAGTGTCAGTTTGTTCCTTTGACTGGGGCATAACTTTGCCCCTCCTAGTGTATGTTGTAGTTTTCTGTTGTCTGGGCAACTGGCCTCCTTGTTTACCCAATCAGGTTTTCCCAGACCAGGATGGGCTCAGGTCTTGGAAGGAGGCAATAGTATCATGTCTCCTTGAGGATGCGTCTTAGAAGATTGGTACACCCTGTGAGGCCTCAAGTCACTGTGATTTTCCACTCAGCTGGTGGCACCTGTCAGCCTGTAGCTCCAGACTGGTGTAAGGAGGTGTGGCCTGTGGCTGTTTTTCCCCAGGCTCTGGGGTCTGGTTCAGAATGGAAGGTGGGTAGTAGAGCTTTGCACCACCTTCTGCCTCTTAGGGAAAATACACCCCCCTAGGGAGAGGTCATTAGCATTTAAACGGTCTCTCTGACTCTGCTATCTCCATGCTTGCCTGGGTCAGAGTGCTGGGAACTGAAAACGGCTGAGGCTTTCTCTACTGAGCTGAAAAAGGGACAGAAATCCCCCTTTCAGGGCTGTTCTGTGGCTCCCCTCAGTTTCACCCATCAGCCAGAGATAGCACCAGGTCCTTTGGGCTCCCCTTCCCTCCCAGAGAGGTCCTCTGGCTCTCCAAGGTCAGTTGTCACCAAAAGCCTCTGTCTGCTTCTTGGGGATTCGTATCTTGTATTGAGCAGTCCAGCTGAGTTATATTCGCTTGCTGGGAGAGAGCTACTTTCTAGCACTGTGAGGCTTTGCAGTTTGGGCTGTGGGGGGAGGCGGTTTTTACTTACAGATTTTATGCTGTGATCTTGGGCATTTCCCCCAATTCGGGTTGGTGTATGATGAGCGGACGGTCACGTTGTTCCCCTGCAGTTATTCCAGATTATTTACTAGTTGTTCCTGGTTGTTCATCAGTTGTTCCAGGGGGACTATCTAGCTTCCAGTCCTCTCTATGCTGCCATCTTCTTCTGCTTGCTAATATTTTTTCAAAAATTTTATTCTAGTAACATATATACAACCTAAAATTTCCCCTTCTAACCAGATTCATATATATACTTTAGAGGTATTGATTATATTCACAATGTTGTGCTACCATTATCCTCATCCATTACCAAAACTTTCCCATCACCTCAAACAGAAATTTCGTACCAATTAAGAATTAACTCCCCATTTCCTACTCCCACCCCAGCCCCTGGTAACCTGTATTCTAGTTTCTGACTCTATGAATTTGCTTATTCTAATTATTTCATATCAGTGAGATCATACAATCTTTGTCCTTTTGTGTCTGGCTTATTTCACTCAACATGATGTCTTCAAGATTCATCCATGTTCATACATACATCCATGCATGTATCAGGATTTCATTCCTTTTTATGGCTGCATAATATTCTAGTGTATGTATTTATCCATTCTTCTGTTGATGGACACTTGGGTTGCTTCCATCTTTTGGCAACTGTGAATAATGCTGTTGTGAACATCAGTGCACAAATATCAATTAGAGTCCCTGCTTTCAATTATTTTGGATATACACCTAGAAATGGAATTGCCAGGCTATATGGTAATTCTATACTTAGGTTTCTGAGGAACCACCAAACTGTCTTCCAGAGTGGCTGCACCATTTTACTTTCCCACCAGCAAAGAATAAGGGTTTCTATTTCTCCACATCCTCTCCAACACTTATTTTCCTTTTTTTGATTTTGAGTAATAGTCATTCTAGTGAGTATAAAATGGTATCTCACTGTGCTTTTGATTTGTCATTTGCTTAATGGTGAATGATGTTGAGCACCTTTTCATGTGCTTTTCAGCCATTTTTATATCTTCTTGGAGAAATGTCTATTCAAGTCTTTTGCCCATTTTTTAATTGGGTTATCTTTTTGTTGTTGAGTTGTGTGATTTCTTTATATATTCTGGATATTAAAACCTTATTGGATATGTGGTTTCCAAATATTTTCACTCATTCTGTAAGCTGTCTTTATACTTTCATGATGAAATCTTATGATGCACAACAGTTTTTAATTTTTATGAGGTCCCATTTATCTATTTTTTTCTTTCATTGCTTGTGCATTTAGCATAAAATCTAGGACACAGTTTCTAACACAAGGTCCTGAAGATGGTTTCCTATGTTTTCTTCTAGGAGTTTTATAGTGTTGGTTCTTACATTTAGGTTTTTGATCCATTTTGAGTTAATTTTCAAATAACACTTTACTGCTTTCCGGTAGAGCTCATCCCTGTAACACACTCTTCCCATTTCCCCACTCCCACCCCTTATAACATCACGCTCCTTCATTTCACAAATCCATAAGGCTATAGGCTATAATCATCAAATATATTGTTGCTGTTGGTAATTTGAAGAAACTGTTATCTGTTAGATCAATTAAGAATTAGAAAATAAAGATTTTATTTCACCTCCTTTTATTCCTTCTCTAACACTCTTTCTTTCTTTATGTAAATTGGAGGTTCTGACCTATATTACTTTGCTTTTTCTCTGAAGATGTTACTTTAACATTTCTTGCAAGGTGGTCCTACTGGTGAAAATTCTCTTTAATTTTTTGATGTCTGAGAAAGTCTTTATTTCTTCTCCTCCTTTTTAATTTTTATATAATTCAATTTTATTGAGATATATTCACAAACCATACAGTCATCCACAGTGTACAATCAGTTGTTCACAGTACCATTAGATAGTTGTGAATTCATCACCAAAATCAAGTTTTGAACATTTTCATTAACACATACCAAAAAGAATAAGAATAAAAGTTAAAGTAAAAGAGAGCACCTAAAACATCCCATAACCCCCATCCCTCTCTGTTATTCATTTACTTTTTGTCCTCATTTTTCTACTCATTTGTCCACACACTGGATAAAGGGAGTGTGAGCCACAAAGTTTTCACAATCACACAGTCATGCCGTGTAAGCTATATAGTTATATGATCATCTTCAAGAATCAAGGCTACTAGGTTGCAGTTCAACAGTTTCAGGTATTTCCTTCTAGCTATTCCAGTACACTAAAAACTACAAAGGGATTTCTATATAATGCATAAGAATAACCTCCAGAATGACCTCTTGACTCTATTTGAAATCTCTCAGCCACTGAAACTTTCTTTTGTTTCATTTCTCTTCCTCCTTTTAGTCTCCTCCCCTTTTGAAGAATAATTTCCCTGGATACAGAATTCTAGGTTGGTATTTTGTTTTTTTTCCAAAACTTTAAATATTTCATTCCATTTTCTTCTTGCTTGCATGGTTTCCGAAGAGAAGTCCAATTCAATTCTTATCATTTTTCCTTTATAAGGAAAGCAAGCCCACTCCCACCCCAGCTTCTTCCAAATTTTCTCTCTATCTTTGATTTTCTGCAACCACATATTCGAATGTGGTTAAAAGGGGGAAATTTTAGGTTGTATATATGTTACTAGAATAAAAATTAAAAAAAAAAGCAGAAACTGGGACCATGCAACACAAACAGTGAAACCTAATGTAAACTGAATATGTATTTGTGGTTTGGTGTCTGTCATTAATTTTGGAAAATTCTCAGCTGTTCTTATATTGAAGATTTCTTCTGTTCCTTTATCTCTTCTTTCCCCTTCTGATAATCTTATTACACATTTATTACACCTTTTTAAAAAGATCATCTCACAGTTCTTGGAAATGTTGTTCCATCTTTTTCATTCTTTTTTTTTTCTCTTTGTGTTTTCCATTTTGGAGGTTTCTATTGACATACCTTCAGGCTCACTGATTCTCTCTTCAGCTGTGTCCTGTCTACTGATGAGAACATTGAAGACACTCCTCAGTGTTTTTAATTTTTAGAATTTCCTTTTGATTCTTTTGTGAAAAAAAATAAAACAAAATAGAGTTTTTATGGCTAAGAGATTTAAAATGGAGTCTGGAGGCCATTCAGAAATTTACACTTATACACCTCTCAGCCAGATATCACAAATTGCCAACATATGCAAAACCTCAAGCAACAATGTTTCTCAAAACCCTGAGGATATCTGGACACCATAAACAAGCCACAAGATAAGGAAATCAGTAAACTAACACACCCTGCCCAACTACCAGTCATAATTCTTTACAAGCAACTTACATCATCTTTTTCTTTAAAAACTGTTGCTTGGAAGGAGGGGATAAACTTGCACATAATTGTGCCTAAAGTCTCCCCCTGAGTGCCTCTTTGTTGCTCAGATGTGGCCTCTCTCTCTCTCTAACTAAGCCACCTCGGCAGGTGAACTCATTGCCTTCCCCCCACGTAGAACCTGACTCCCAGGGGTGTAAATCTCCCTGGCAACACAGGATATGACTCCCAGGGACGAATCTGGACCCGGTATAGTGGGATTGAGAACATCTTCTTGATGAAAAGGGGGATGTGAAATGTAACAAAATAAAGTTTCAGTAGCTGAGAGATTTCAAATGGAGGCGAGAGGTCACTCTGGTGGACATTCTTGGGTACTGTATAAATAACACCTCTTAGGTTTTACTGTATTGGAATAGCTAGAAGTAAATGCTTGAAACTACCAAACTCCAAGCCAGCAGTCTGGACTCCTGAAGATGATTGTATAACAATGTAAATTACAAGGGGTGACAGTGTGATTGTGAAAACCTTGTGGATCACACCCCCTTTATCTAGTGTATGGATGGATGAGTAGAAAAATGGGGGCAAAAACTAAATGAAAAATAGGGTGGGATGGGGGGATGATTCGGGTGTTCTTTTTTACTTTTATTTTTTATTCTTATTCTGATTCTTTCTGATGTAAGGAAAATGTTCAGAAATCGACTGTGGTGATGAATGCATAACTATATGATTGTACTGTGAACAACTGATTGTACACCATAGATGATTGTATGGTATGTAAATATATTTCAATAAAACTGAATTTAATTTAAAAAAACAAACAAACTATTGCTTGGAAGTCCCAAGAGTGGACACAATTTGGGTTGCTGTCTCAATTTGTGCTTCCCAAATTGCAAGTCTAAGGCCCTAAATAAATAATTTTGCTGCCTTGCAGTTATTTCTTATTTCTCCGTCAACAATTTTTTGTTTCCGTTTCTCTGCTTACTTTTCCCACGTGTTCTTGCATGTTGTCCATTTTTTCCATTACAGCCTTTAGCATATTAATCATAGTTATTTTAAATTCTTGAACTGATCATTCCAAAATCTCTACCGTGTCTGTGTCTGGTTATGGATGCTTGCATTGCTTCTTCAAACTGCACTTTTTGCCTTCTAGCATTCCTTGTAATTTTTTGATGAAAATCTAGACACGCTGTGCTAGGAAAGACGAGTTTGGCAAACAGAACTTTAGTGTAGGTTTTATGTTTTTCTGGATGGGCGTTAGGCTGCGTTTACTGTTTGCAGCTGTAGGTAGCAGAGGCTGGGGTTTCTCTAGCCTGTTTTCACCTTCTCTGCTTCTTTGGGTTTCCCTAGACTTCTTAAATAGGGTCTGAGCCCAGCAGTTCTTTCAGCTTTATCCCCTGTTATCATACAGGACCCCACTGAGGGGTGGGGAGGGCGGGGGAGGGGAAGCGTCTCTGTGCCAGGACCGGGTCTCAGTCCTTCCGCGCCCCTGTGCCCCTGGGCTGTGGCCTCCACAAACCCTTAGCAGCCCCCTGCCCCTCCCTGTTAGGTGAGACATGCAGGCTAGAGGGCCCCAGGTTTTCAGCTCTGTTAAAACCCCAGGCTGCTCCCCACTATGTGGGGTCAGACACCCAGGGGAGTGAATCTCCCTGGCAACGTGGAATATGACTCCCGGGGAGGAATGTAGACCCGGCATCGTGGGACGGAGAACATATTCTTGACCAAAAGGGGGAAATGAAAGGAAATGAAATAAGCTTCAGTGGCAGAGAGATTCCAAAAGGAGCCGAGAGGTCACTCTGGTGGGCACTCTTACGCACAATTTAGACAACCCTTTTTAGGTTCTAAAGAATTGGGGTAGCTGGTGGTGGATACCTGAAACTATCAAACTACAACCCAGAACCCATGAATCTTGAAGACGATTGTATAAAAATGTAGCTTATGAGGAGTGACAATGGGATTGGGAAAGCCATAAGGACCACACTCCACTTTGTCTAGTTTATGGATGGATGAGTAGAAAAATAGGGGAAGGAAACAAACAGACAAAGGTACCCAGTGTTCTTTTTTACTTCAATTGCTCTTTTTCACTTTAATTAGTATTATTGTTATTTTTGTGTGTATGCTAATGAAGGTGTCAGGGATTGGTTTAGGTGATGAATGTACAACTATGTAATGGTACTGTGAACAATCGAATGTACGATTTGTTTTGTATGACTGTGTGGTATGTGAATGTATCTCAATAAAATGAAGATTTCAAAACAAAAAAACAAAGAACCCCAGGCTGTTTGGCTCTGGTATTTTCTGAAGAAATCTTCCATATTTTGCATGTTCCTGCCAGCACTGGCTCCTGCTTCTCAGATTTTGCTCCAGATTAGATGCCTTTCTCCGTATCTGCCTCTCTCTCCAGTCTTCAGGACAGTGGTTTGCCTGGTGACCTCAGCTGTCTGATGGCTCCAAGAAGAGCTGCTGATTTTCTGTGTGTTCAGCCTTTTTCCTGTTGTGAGGGGAAGACTGCTGACCCCCAATCTCTTCGCATGCCATGCCAGAAGGTGGAAGTCCAGCAGCCCCGTGTCTGCCACCCCAGGGAACTCCTGCGTTTGGTAAATGCCCTGGAGGAAGGCTAGCTATGTGTTTGGGGCCCCTGGGCCCCCAACAAGCTCTGCTGGTTCCCTTATTTCTGCGGGACCTGCCGCAGGCTGCCTGGGTTCTCAGCCTCTGGCCCCAGCCCACAGCTGGCAAACGCCCCCGGAGGAAAGTCTCCCCACCTCTGTCGTGTTGCTCCCTCTGCTTTGTGCACCTAGAGGCTCTCATTGCATCCAGACAGATTTCTGAATTCTACCTGCTTTTGCAGTTGTGGTGGGTGGAGCCTGGTCTGCTGCTATCCACGCCACCCCTAGGGGCAAAGCAGTTTTGGCCTCTAATGTGACATTTGATAAATGCCTTAAGGGCCTGGCCTGTTCTGCTTTCTGTTGCTAAAGACTCCACATGTCAGCAAACCAATGTTAATTTTTGGTAGTAAGGGCTTTTGGCCTATTTTAAATCATAATCCTTGGCTTGGTGCTCTGCTTTTGAGCTTCGCCGACACCATTTTATGCTTTCATGTCAGGGAGGGGGCAATCAAATAACACGGCTGCAGAATGGATCACTGTTATGCCAAACCCAGCACAATCTTACCCACGCGCTTTAAAAATGTGTCGTTTTAATTTCTGAGAGTCATAGCACTTGGATTTTTTTTTCCCCACAGATTTCTTTTGAAATAAGTGATAGGAAAAGGAGTGTTTTTTTTTTATGACCTTATGAAATAAAAAACTTTGCATTAAAAGGAAACCATAGAGACTTACATAATCATTCTGTTTCTCAACTATACAAAGCTTCAATTTTCATACCTTCTTTAAAACTTTTTTTAAAATGTCACCTTTTTGTGCCTTTGCTCATAGTTAATAAAATCTGACATGTGAATGAGCTAAGTCTGCCTAAGAGTGTACATTTTCCATGACATACAACCTCAAGAAAAGGCGAATTTTATGTAGCCTATTGAAATAATTATCCTTTGCTTAACTTTACAAGGAAAGCTCTTTACGTTTTTGTCATTTGACATTAAAAAAAATAGTTTCAGAGTTTCTGTAGAATTTTCTAATATATTAAAAACATGAGATAAAGAGATTAAATATTTTTCCCTAAAGTCTGTTCCACGAAGACCCTGGGAATGTTTCTGCTGAGCCTCTCAGTGCATTTAACTCATCAGTAGATTGTATCTGTGACCACAAAAGGATTTTATTCTTTCACAGATTTCTGAGAGCTGATCATGTGGCAAACATCGTTTCAGGCATTGGAGAAACAGAATTAAGGATGAAAACAAGAATGTTTGTAAAGGCTCTTTACAAAGGATCTCATTGCCCTGCTCTCTTCTGAGCTCCAGACCTCCCGCCCCGAGACATTCTGCAGACTCCACGTCTCTAACCCAAAGTTAGGAGCCAGGAGCAGCAGGAGGCCGGCCAGGAAGCCGGGACACAGGCACCCGGAGATTCTCCTGAGAGCCTGGAGGAGCCCGCCTGCCGTCACTCGGAGCTGGACCTCCTGAGGTGTGAGGGAGCAAAGCTCCGTCTCTGTGAGCCACATCTGGGCCCTTTGCTGCCCAGCCCTGGGAAACCTGCACAGAGGCTAAAAATACAAGCAGAGGGCAGGGGACACAGAAGAGCGATCACACAGAAAACCCACGAGGGTGGCAGTGGGAGACTGTCCTGCTCTGCTTAGAGACAGAAAGACGGAAAGTCACTGTCATGTGGCAAGTATCAGTAGCCAGTAGGACAGGCAGACAAAAAATCAGTAAGAATAAAGAAAACCTGAACAAGCAGCTAACAAACTTGACTTAACTGAAGACACCATCAGTGTCAGATTACATATTCTTTTCGATACACACAAAACCTTGTCAAGTTTGAAAGGATCCTTCATACATTTCAAAAGATTAAAATAATTCAGAATGTTTTCTGACTATAATAAATCAACTTGAAATATATTAAAAAGATAACTCAAATTCCCAAAATTAAACACTACACAAATTGCAAAAGAAAAAAAAACTGCATCAAAGAAGAAATCAAAGCATAAATTAGAAAATAATTTTAAATGAATGATGATGATGTGAGAGATTAAAACTTGGGGATGCAGCTAAAGAATATATATATTCTAAAAGCATGTCTAAGAAAAGAAGAAAGGCTGAAAGTAAATGTCCTAAGCTTTCATATCTAGAAGCTATAAAAATAATATCAAGTCAAACCTGAGGAAGGTAGAGGGAAGGCATAATATAGAACAGGGTGAAAATCAATGAAAAGAAAACAAATTCATTAATAGTGAATATCAACAAGACCAAAATGAGTCTTCATGGAGCTCAAAAAAATTGATAAACACCCAGCAAACCTAATCAAGGAAAAGAGAAATCAGAAATGACCAATTTCATATTATATATGTGTATCTCTACATATAGATTATAAACTGTATATGGATTATACAGATTAATCTCCCTATACAGATTATATACTGTATCTCTGTTTATAGAGATATGAAAGAGATGAGAAGATATTATGAACAACTTTATACTAATTAATTAGACAATTTGCATGAAATGAATACATTTTTCAAAAGAATGGTTTACCAAATTTGATAGTTTCTTAAAAATAGAGTATTTGAAGAATCTGATATTAAATGAATTGAATTTGTCATTCAAAGTTTTATCAGAAAGAAAATCCTAGGTCAAGATGACCTCATTAATGACTTCTTCCAAACCATAAATAACAATAATATTACACAAAGTCACCCATAGGACAAAAAGGAGAACACTTCCCAGCCCCTTTTATGAGACCAGTGTATCATTGATACAGAAACCAGACAAGGGTAGTGAAAGGAAGGAAAACTACTTCAACTACTACTTGAACAGAGATTCAGGGCCCTAAACAAAGGATTAATAAAGGAATAGAATGATTGACAAAAAGGGTAATGTATCATAACCAACTTGGTTTTATTCCAAGAATTCAAGGTTGCTTAACATCACATAACAGAAAAAGTGAGAACAATTACGTGGTTATCTTGATGGATGTAGGAAAATCTTTTCACAAAATCCAATAACCCATTCATAATAAAAACTTTTACCAAACTAGGAATAGAATTTAGCTTCCTTATTTCATTAAAAAATCATAAAACTCTTAATTGAATATTTTGTTTAATATTAAGTATTGCAAGTTGTTTCCCTGAGATTGAGACTGAGACAACCATGTCTCCTGTTATAACTTCTATTCAACATTGTAGTGGATATTCTTGCCATTGCAATAAGGCAGGAGAAAATAAAAGACACAGGATGGGAAAAGAAGACAAGAAATATTCATATTCACAGCAACATAAGTGTGTATGTAGAAAATCTTTAAAATATTACTCTGTGGAGGAAGAAGATGTCGGCATAGAGAGGAGTGAAAGCTAGTCAGTCCCCCTGGAACAACTAATAAACAACCAGGAACAACTAGTAAATAATCTGGAATAACTGTGGGGGGACAAACATGACTGTCCACTCATCATACACCAACCTGAATTGGGAGGAATGCCCAAGATCATAGCATAATATCTGTGAGTAAAAACTGCAGACCTTAGCCAAGAGCCCCTCTCCCACAGCACTCCAAACTGCAAAGTCTCATTGTGATAGAGAGCAGTACTCTCCCAAAAGCAAATATAGCTCAGCTCAGCTCCAACTGGGGTTTCGATTAACAAATGTGGACTGCTCAATACAAGCTACAAATCCCCAAAAAACAGACAGAGGCTTTTGGTGATGACTGACCTTGGAGAGTCAGAGGACATCTCTGGGAGGGAGGGGAAGCCCAGAGGACTGGATGCTGTCTCTGGCCAACGGGTGAAACTGGGGGGACCGTGGACTGGCTCTGAAAGGGGGCTTTCTGTCCCTTTTTCAGCTCTGTGGAGAAAGCCTCAGCCATTTTCAGTTCCTAGTGCTCTGACCCAGACAAGGGTGGAGAGAGCAGAGTCAGAGAGACTATTCAAATGCAAGTGATATCTCCCTAGGGGGGTGCATCTTCCCTAAGAGGAAAGAGGTGATGCCAAGTTCTACTACCCACCTTCCATTCAGAACTGGACCCTAGAGCCTGGGGGAAAACAGCCATGGGTCACACCTTGTTACAGAAGTCTGGAGCTACAGACTGACAGGCGCCACCTGCTGGGCAGAAAAGCGCAATGGCTTGAGGCCTCACAGGGTGTATCAATTTTCTAAGACTCACCCTCAGGAAAACCTGATATTATTGCCTCCTTCTGAGACCAGAGCCCATTCTGGTCTGGGAAAATCTGATTGGGGTAACCAAGGAAAACAGATGCCTAGACAACAGAAAACTGCAGTCTACACTAAGAAAAACAAAGTTATGGCCCAGTCAAAGGAACAAACTTACACTTCAACTAAGATACAGGAATTGAAACAACTAATGCTAAATCAATTCAGAAAGTTTAGGGAAGATATGGCAAAAGAGATGAAGCATATAATGAAAACACTAGGCGTACATAAGGTAGAAATTGAAAGTTCAAAAAAACAACTGGCAGAATCTATGGAAATGAAAGGCACAACACGGGAGATGAAAGACACAATGGAGACATACAACAGCAGACCTCAAGAGGCAGAAGAATACACTCAGGAACTGGAGAGCAAGGCACCTGTAAGCCTACACACACATACCCACACACAAAAAAAACAGATAGACAAAAGAATGGAAAAATATGAGCAATGTCTCTGGGACTTGAATGACAACATGAAATGCTAGAATGTATGTGTCATGGGTGTCCCAGAAGGAGAAGAGAAGGGAAAAGTGGAAGAAGCAATAATAGAGTAAATAATCAATGAAAATTTCCCATCTCTTATGAAAGACATAAAATTACAGATCCAAGAAGTGCAGCAACCCCAAACAGAATAGATCTGAATAGACTTATGCCAAGACACTTGATAATCAGATTATCAAACATCAAAGGTAAAGAGAATCCTGAAAGCAGCAAGAGAAAAGCCATCCATCACATACAAAGGAAGCTTGATAAGACTATGTGCAGATTTCTCAGTAGAAAACATGGAGGCAAGAAGGAAGTGGTGTGATATATTTAAGATACTGAAAGAGAAAAACTGCCAAACAAGAATCCTGTATCTGGCAAAACTGTCCTTCAAATATGAGGGAGAGCTTAAAATATTCTCTGACAAACAGACAATGACCGAGTTTGTGAACGAGATACCTGCTCTACAGGAAAAACTACAGGGAGCACTGCAGACAGAAAGGAAAAGACAGGAGTGAGAGGTTTGAAACACAACTTTGGGAGACAGTAGCACAGCAATGTAAGTACACTGAACAAAGATGACTGTGAGTATGGTTGAAAGAGGAAGGCTGGGAGCATGTGGGACACCAGAAGGAAAGAGGAAAGATAAAGACTGGGACTGTGTAACTCAGTGAAACTGAGGGTGCTCAATGATTGTGATAAAAGGTACAAATGCATTTTTACATGATGAAGAACAAGTGAATGTCAGCATTGCAAGATGTTAAAAGCGGGGTGGGACTGGGGGAAAATACAATCAATACAAACTAGAGACTATAATAATACAATGTTAACAGAAACATTGTATTATGCTTCCTTTAGTATAACAAAGGCAATATACCAAAGCTAAATGTACATGGGGGGGGGTAGAGGAAGGATATGGGACTCCAAGCATTGGTGATGTTGTCTGACTCTTTATTCTACTTTAGGTTTATGCTATCTTTCCTTTTGTTGCTTTCTAGCTGTCATGTGCTTTTTTTTTTTTTTTTGTAGTTGTTTTTTTTTCTCTCTTTCTCTTTTCTTTTTCTTTTGTCTCTCTGCCTTCTTTGACTCTTCCTCCCTCTTTGTGGAAGAAATGGAGATGTCCTTATATAGATAGTGGCGATGGTGCTGAATACAAAAATATGTGACTATACAGGGAACCAACGATTGTTTACTTAGGACGGAATGTATGGTGTGTGAACAAAACCATCTTAAAAAACAATGGGTTGAGGAAGAAACCTTGAGGGCACTATATTGAGTGAAATAAGACAGACACAAAAAGACTAATATTGCAGGGTCTCACTGATATGAACTAATTATATGTAAAATCATAGACATGGAATGTAAGTTACCAGGATATAGAACAAGGCTAAAGAATGGGGAGCGGTTGCTTATTATCAGCAGAACATTCAACTAGGGTGAGCTTAAACGTTTGGAAATGGACAGAGGTGATGGTAGCACATTGTGAGCATAACTAAGAGTGCTGAATCGTTTGTGAATGTGGTGGAAAGGGTAAACTCAGAGTCACGTATGTCACCAGAAGGAAAGTTGGAGGTTAAAAAATGGGAATGTATAAAACAGTGAATCTTGTGGTGGACAATGTCTGTGATTAACTGTACAAATATTAGAAATCTCTCTCATGAACTAGAACAAATGTATGACACTATAACCAGAAGTTAATAATAGAGGGGCATATAGGAAAAAAAGTATACCTATTGCAAATTATATACTATGGTTAGTAGTATTTTAACATTGTTTCATCAACAGTAACAAATGTACTATACCAATACTATGAATCAATAATGGAGGGGGGGTGGTTAGGGGTGTGGGAGGATTTGAGTTTCCTTTTTTTGTCTTTATTTCTTTTCTGGAGTAATGAAAGTGTTCTAAAAATTGAAAAAAAAATTAATTGTGGTGATGGATGCACAGCTGTATGCTGGTACCATGGGCAATTGATTGTATACTTTGGATCTTTGGATAATTGTATGGTATGTGAACAATCTCAAAAAAATCTATTACTCTGTGAAAGTTCACATGAGGAGGATAAAAAGGCAGGCTATATACTTGGAGAAAATATTTTCAAACTACATATCTGGCAAAGGATTAGTATCTGGGGATATATAAAGAAATCTCAAAACTCAACAGCAAAAAAAAAAATCTCATTAGAAAATGAGCAAAATATATCAAGAGGCATTTCACTGAAGAGGATGTAGAAATGGCAAGTAAGCCCATGAAAAGATGTTCACCATCATTAGCCATCAGGGAGGTGCAAATGAAAATCACAATGAGCTATCACCACACACCTTTCAGAAGGGCTAAAATAAAAATAATGACAACACCAAATGCTGACAAGGATGTGGAGAAACTGGACCTCTCATACATTGCTGGTGGGACTGTGAAATGGTGCAGCCACTCGAGAAAACAGCCTGGCAGTTTCTTGTAAAACTAAATGTACAGTCAGCATACAAACCAGCGATTGCACTGTCGGGCTTTTGCCCCAGAGCAATGAGAATGTACACTCATGTGAAAATCTCTGCACGAGTGTTTATGGCAGCTTCAATTGTAATAGCAAAGCCTGGGAACAGCGCAGAGTCCTTCCACATGTGAAGGGTTAAACAAGCCGTGGCACCTCCACGCCAGGACCACCACTCAGCAGTAAAAAGGAATGGACTTGGAGGATATGAAACAACCCAGATGTATTAGTTAGGGTTCTCTAGGGAAACAGAATCAGTGAGAGATATCTAGGAATATAAGATTTATAAAAGTGACTCACGCAACTGTGGGGATGCACGAGTCCAAATTCCGTAGGGCAGTCAGCAAACTGGCAACTCCGATGAAGATGTCCGATGAACTCCTCAGGAAACGAACTGGCAACTTCAATGAACTCCTCAGGAAATGCTTCACTGGTCAGCCAAAGAAGTGAAGGTCCTCTATCTGTCTCGCTTTAAAGTGTTCAACTGATTGATTGGATTAAATCCAGCCAACTGCATTCTCTCATTGTGGAAGACACGCCTTTGTTGATGTCATCAGTCACAGCTGCAGCCAATTGACTGATGATTTAATAAACCAGCCTGTTGGTTTATTAACCAGCCACAAACGTCCTCACAGCAATGGTTAGGCCAGTGCTTGCTTGACCAGACAGCTGGGTACCATCACCTGGCCAAGTTGACACATGAACCTAACCATCACAGTCCACCCTTTGTCAACTTGGCAGTTATACACATCACCTAAAACCATACTTTATCTCTAAGTAGAGAACAATAACAGACATACATTTTGCCTAACAATACTCTGCTGTGCAGCGTACAACTGGAAACGCACTAAATCTCTCCAGAATAGGGTGCAAGTCCTTGGGTGACATTAACTCTTAAAACTGATTTCCTTTAGCTCAAATACAGCAAAATGAGCAGTACATTTTATGCCATACAGTAAGGGGATAAGACAGAGGAGAAAGCAAAGATATTTGCTTTACAGACAAATAACAAAACAAGGAGGAAATATTCATGCCATCATAGTCCTCACTTCTGTAACTGGTCACGTGGCCATAGTTCATATTTATCACTACCTTCTTCCACTACCCAGTCCATGTTCCCTTTACCCTCTGCAAGCACTTCAGCTGGCCGTGGTTCTTTGCCTGTTGGGGTGACCCAAACCTTGATTCCTGAAGTTTCTTGGCCATTGGTAGTCCTGCCTGGATTGGGTTGTTGCAGTTTTCCATTGACTTTGATCACAGGGCATGGTAGTACTAAGAGACACCCCAGGGGCTCTCCTGTATTCCAGGAAAATTCTTCATTGTGTAGTTGCAGTGCTATTTCCCCTTGATAGTCAGGATCAATCACCCCAGCCAGTACAGTAATCCCCTTACTTGCCTTTTGATTCAGAGGCATAAGAAGCCCAAAGTGGCCAGGTGGCAGTCTTAACTTCCAGTTCAATGGGATTATTGTTGTGTTTCCTGGTGGAAGCACTCCTCCTTTGGAACTAAGACATGTAGACCAGCAGAGCTTAAGCTTGCAGGGATGGGAAGAAAGATTTACCTAGTGGATCACTAGGAGTGATAGTGAGTGGTTCCACTCCTGTTTCCACCCCTTGATTCCTGGACCCATGAATCCTGGCTGTGGGAGAAATAGCACCATAGAGTGGACGCTGATTCAGAGCACACACAGCCTCCTGGAGAACACTGCCCCAGCCCTGCAAGGTATTGCCACCTAGTTAGCACCATAATTGAGTTTTCAACAGGCCATTCCACTGTTCTATCAACCCAGCTGCCTCTGGATGATGGAGAACATGGTAAGACCACAGAATTCCATGAGCATGTGCCCATTCCCTCACTTCATTTGCTGTGAAGTGGGTTCCTTGGTCCGAAGCAATGTTGTGTGGAATACCATGATGGTGGATAAGGCATTCTGTAAGTCCATGGATAGTAGTTTTGGCAGAAGCATGTCATGCAGGGAAGGCAAACCCATATCCGGAGTATGTGTCTATTCCAGTAAGAACAAATTGCTGTCCCTTCCATGATGGAAGTGGTCCGATGTAATCAACCTGTCACCAGGTAGCAGGCTGATCACCTCGGGGAATGGTGCCATATCGGGGACTGAGTGTGGGTCTCTGCTGCTGGCAGATTGGACGCTCAGCAGTGGCTGTGGCCAGGTCAGCCTTGGTGAGTGGAAGTCCATGTTGCCGAGCCCATGCATAACCTCCATCCCTACCACCATGACCACTTTGTTCATGAGCCCATTGGGCAATGACAGGAGTTGCTGGGAAAGAGGCTGATTGGTATCCACCAAACAGGTCATTTTATCCACTTGGTTATTAAAATCTTCTTCTGCTGAAGTCACCTTCTGGTGAGCATTCACATGGGACACAAACATATCTTCATGCTGTTTGCCCACTCAGAAAGCTCTATCCACATACCCCTTCCCCAGACTTTTTGTCACCAATCATCCAATCATGTTCCTTCCAAGTCCCTGACCATCCAGGCAAACCATTAGCAACAGTATGGTTGCTTTTTCTCCCATAGCCAGGATTCATGGGTCCAGGAATCAAGGGGCGGAAACAGTGCTTGAAGTTCTGCCCACTGGGAGGATTTCCCCTCACCACTGTCTTTCAGGGACATCCCAGAAAGGGGCTGCAGTGCTGCAGCTGTCCACTTTCGGGTGGTGCCTGCATATCGTGCAGAACCATCTGTAAACCAGGCCCAAGTCTTCTCTTCCTCAGTCAACTGACTGTAAGGAACTCCCCAGGATGCCATAGCTGTGGGCTGGGAAAGAGAAGGTAAGGTGGAAGGAGTGGGGGCCATGGGCATTTGGGCCACTTCCTCATGTAACTTACTTGTACCTTCAGGACTTGCTCAAGCTCTATCTCGTATATACCATTTCTATTTTATGAAGGAGTGCTGCTGTGCACACCCAACTTTATGGTTTGGTGGGTCAGACAACACCCAGCTCATGATAGGTAACTCAGGCCTCATGGTAACTTGGTGGCCCATGGTTAAGCGTTCTGTCTCTACTAAGGCCCAGTAGCAGGCCAACAGCTGTTTCTCAAATGGAGAGTAGTTATCTGCAGAGGATAGTAAAGCTTTACTCCAAAATCCTAAGGGCCTGTGCCTGCTAAAGGCTCTAAACAGCATCTCTATTTGGGACTGACACTTCCAGCACCATTGGGTCAGCTGGATCATATGGTCCAAGCGGCAGAGCAGCTTGCACAGCAGCCTGGACCTGTCACAGAGCCTCATCTTGTTCTGGTCCCTACTCAAAACTAGAAGCTTTTCTGGTCACTCGGTAAATGGGCTGGAGTAGCACACCGAAATGAGGAATATGTTGTCTCTAAAATCCAAAAAGGCCCACTAAGCATTGTGCCTCTTTTTTGGTTGTAGGAGGGGCCAGATGCAACAGCTTATCCTTCACCTTAGAAGGGATATCTCGACAGACTGCACACCACTGGACACCTAGAAATTTTACTGAGGTGGAAGGCCCCTGTATTTTTGTTGGATTTGTCTCCCATCTTCTGCCAAGCAAATACCTTACCAACAAATCTAGAGTAGTTGCTTCTTCTTGCTCACTAGGTCCAAGAACATGATATCGTCAATATAATGGACCAGTGTGATGTCTTGTGGGAGGGAGAAGCGATCAAGATCTCTGCAGACAATATTATGACTAGGGCTTAAGAGATGATATACCCCTGAGGTAGCACAGTGAATGTAAACTGCTGGACTTGCCAGCTGAATGCAAACTGTTTCTGGTGGTCCTTACTAACAGCAATTGAGAAAAAAGCATTTGCCAGATCAATAGCTGCATACCAGGTACCAGGGGATGTGTTGATTTGCTAAAGCAATGATACCACATCTGGAACAGCAGCTGCAATTGGAGTCAGCACCTGGTTAATCTTATGATAATCCACTGTCCTCCTCCAAGACCCATCTGTTTTCTGCACAGGCCAAATAGGAGAGTTGAATGGGGATGTGGTGGGAATCACCACCCCTGCATCCTTCAAGTCCTTAAGAGTGGCATTAATCTCTGCAATCCCTCCAGGAATCCAGTATTGCTTCTGATTTACTATTTTGCTAAGCAGGGGCATTTTAGTGGCTTCCACTTGGCCTCTCTTACCATAATAGCCCTCAGTCCATGAGTCAGGGAACCAGTGTGAAGATTCTGCCAGTTGCTGAGTATGTCTATTCCAATTATGCATTCCAAAACTGAGGGAATAACCACAGAATGGGTCCAGGGGCCCACTGGACCCACTGTGAGATGGACCTGAGCTAAAACTCCATCAATCGCCTGACCTCCATGAGCCCCAACTCTGACTTGTGGACCAGAGTGATGTTTTGGGTCTCCGGGAATTAATGTCACTTCTGAACCAGTGTCTAATAATCCACAAAATATCCGATCATTTCCTTTTCCCCAATGCACAGTTACCCTGATAAAAGGCCATAGGTCCCCCTGGGGAAGGCTGGGAGGAAGATTAACAGTATAAATTTTTGGCAGTGTAACAGGGTCCTTCCCCAAGGGTACCCGGCCTTCCCTTCATTCAAGGGGCTCTGGATCTGTAAACGTCTCAAGTCTGGGAATTGATCAAGGGGCTGTGACTCTCTGTTTTTGTAATTCAAAGGAGACTTTTGTTCACTTGACCTAGAATTCTTCTGCCTATATAGTTCAAACAAGAATTTATTCAATTTCCCATCTATTTTACTACTTGGTACTCCATGATCCACTAGCCAAAGCCATAAGTCTCTGCGAGTCATATTATTTTGATTGCTGCTTTGAGCCTGTTTTCCATTATGGTAGCCATGCCCACCTTGTCTGTGGCGATTAACTGCAGTCACTTGGCTTCTGCCGACTCGGGACCCCATTATCCCCATTGTGTTTAAGGATTCCAGTTCAGTGACAGCAGTTCCTACAGTAATATCTGACCTACAGAGAAGGGCGACTACAGAACTCTTCAGGGATGATGGAGCTAGTCTCAGAAATTTATTCCTCACAGTCCTGGTAAAAGGTGTGTCCTCTGGACATTCCAGGGGTGTGTGAGCAGGTCTCCCATGATAAATCCACTCTAACATTCCAATCTCTCTAAGCCTTTGAATCCCCTCCTCCACATTGTACCAGGGCAGTTCTGGCATTTCAACCTCTGGTAATGCCGGCCACCTTTTGATCCATGTTTCAGCCAAACACCCAAACTGTTAATGCCCTTTCTAACCCCTCAAGCTACAACACTGAATGCAGAATTTCTGCTTAGTGGCCCATATCAGTAAATTCAGCCTGATCCAACCTTATATTCCTTCCACCATTATCCCACGCCCTTAATACCCATTCCCACACATATTCCCCTGGTTTCTGTCTGTATAAGCTAGAAAACTCATACAGTTCCTTTAGAGTATAGCATACTTCCTCATGGGTCACACTTTGTACCTCACCCTTCGGGGTCTGTTGGGACTTTAGTCTAGTTTTAGGTCTTAAAGCAAAGACTGGTGATGGGGGTGGGTCATGAAAAGAGTTAGAATTATCCCTCAGGCCATTTACCTCAGGACATTCTGTTGCATTTTCATCTCATGAAACAGCATTAATCTCTCCAGACAGAGGAGTGAGGGCTGCTTCCTCAGGAGAGGTGATTACAGGATTAGCAGGCACTGAAGGGTTAATCTCTTTAGGTGGGGGTTGGATGGCAGGCTCCAGGGCAGACTGGAGGTGGGGAAGCCGTTTCCTCAGGACAGGTCTCTACAGGTAAATCTCACAATGACTCAGCAGAATCCAGGGTTCCAATGTCCTCAACTGCCATTATTATCAATCCATATGTCCCCATCCCAAGTTTCAGGATCCCATCCTTTTCCAATCAATGCCTTTACTTTAACAGCAGACACCCTGAGAGGTTGAGATTTTAGTTTATGTTGTAAATCTGCTACTCGCACAGTGAGAGTCTGCATCTGGTTTTCAGAAATCTCACGTCTATAGGCACAGGAAATAAGATTTTCTTTCAGGACACACATAGAAACCTTTACATCTGTCATATGGTGTTTAAGTTTTGAATTTGAAGCCTTTAGCTCGTCTCTTTCTCTTACAACTTTATCTGATATATCTAAGAGCAGCCAGCCAACATCATTATACCTCTTAATTATGTAAAATTCTGTGAAGGTGTTGAAAACACTGTCACCCAGAGCCTTGCTTCGTACAAGAGTATGATTAGGAGAATCAAACAGTGCTATTTTGTGTATCTCCTTTGCCAAATCATGCCATGGATGGTCAGTGCCTTCTTGATTATTGGAAATGGAGTCATTTTGTACCTTTGAATCAATTCAGAGTAGAAAACAAATTGTAACAGCCCATTTTAAGATTCTGTTTCTCAAGAACCACTACCAGTACCAAATTGTATTAGTTAGGGTTCTCTAGGGAAACAGAATCAATTTATCTATGAATATAAGATTTATAAAAGTGACTCATGCAACTGTGGGGACACATGACCCCAAATTCTGTAGAGCAGTCAGCAAACTGGCAACTCCAATGAAGATGTTCGATGAACTCCTCAGGAGACGAACTGGCAACTTCGACGAACACCTCAGGAAACGCTTCGCTGGGCAGCCGCAGAAGAAGTGAAGGTCCTCTATCTGTCTCGCTTAAAAGTGTTCAACTGATTGACTGGATTAAATCCAGCCAACTGCATTCTCTCATTGTGGAAGACACGCCCTTTGGTGAGTCATCAGTAACAGCTGCAGCCAACTGACTGAAGATTTCATAAAACAGCCTGTTTCTTTATTAACCAGTCACAAATGTCTCCCCGCAATCGTTAGGCCAGTGCTTGCTTGACCAGACAGCTGGGTACCATCACCTGGCCAAGTTGACACATGAACCTAACCATCACCCCAGATGACTCTTGAGGGAAATATGCTGAATGAAAAAATCCAACACCAAAAAGTTATATACTATATGATTTCATTTATATAACATTCTTGAAATCATAAAAGCAAACAGGAAGATGGTAGACTTTAACCCAACTATATTAGTTCTTACATTAAATGTGAATGGACTTAACACTCCAATTTAAAGGCAAAATTTGTTAGACTGGATAAAAATAACAATAAACTGATTACAACACTTACATTAAAAATAAGGATGCAGAATGGCTGAAATAAAAAAGAAAAATAGAAGATATACCAAAGAAAACTTGTACACCATAATAATGCCAGATGAATTATAATTGAAGGCAAGAAACATTACTAAAGATAAAACAGGATATCTCATAGTGATAAAAGGTTCAATCCAACAGGTAGATGTATCCATCCTATATTTACACACATCGAATAACATAGCTTCAAGCAAGATATGACAGAACTGAAAGGAGAGACAAATCCACAATCATACTGAAATATACTTTAGTACAAATCTCTAAGTAACTGATAGAAAAAGCAGACAAAAATCAGTTAGCATACATTAATTTGTACAAGATGCCAAAAATGAACATAATGGATATATATGGAACACTATACCAAAGAAAACTCACATTCTCTTACATGCACACAGAGCATTTATGTCATATCCTGGGTCATAAAATTACTCTAGAAAAATAAAATGTATTAGCATTGGCGAGGAAGAAATGCAATATGGCAACAAAACAAATAATAGATATGATGATTGGAGAGGATTAAATGAAGCAGTCATTTGCAAATTACATCTTTATGTATTCAGACAATAAAAAAATTAACAAACAATTAAAATATGTAAGTAAATTTATCAGGGCTCCAAAAGAAAAGTACAAAAGTCAAATATATTCCATAGATTGGCAGCGTAATGTAAAGTGAAATATAAAAGACAGTACCATTTGCATTACTAATAAGATATTTAGCGTTAAATCTAAAAAGAGATGTGCAAGACTCTGACACTGAAAACTACAGACACGCAAATGAGAAACAAAGGAGGAAGACCTGCAGAAGGAGGGATATACAAAGCCATATACTGGGAGACTTACTACTGTTAGAAAGACAATTTTCTACAAATTCATCTATAGATCTGATTCAATCCTGATCAAAATGCCATCAAGACTGATGATGATAATGATGAGGAGGAGGATGATGAAGTTGTCAAAATTGACCAACTCAGTCTATAATTTATATGGTAATGCTAAGGACCTAGCATAGCCAGGGAAACCTCGGAGAAAACAAGGATTTACACAATCAGATGTCAAGACCTATTTAAACCGCCACCTGTTACGGCAACCTGGTGCAAGAAGAAAGATGTACCGACAGAACAAAAACAGGGCAAGCAGAAACAGGAAACACATGCAGTCATCGTCTCATCCAAGAAGGACATCTCTGCAGTACAGTGGGGAGAAACGATGGTCATTTTAATAAACAGTGCTGGGTCAGTTGGATATCCATCTAAAAACAATGAATCTTGATCTGGTACCTGCCCCAATCTCACACATTGCCCCAAACCAATTCCAGATGCACGGTAACCTGGAATGTGAAACTTAAAGCAGTAAAACTTCTGGAACTCAACACATTAAAAAAATATGTGTCTACTCCACAAAAGCACTAACTATGCACAAAATCACTGACTATAAAAATAAATGTGTATGAATTGGGCTATATTAAAATTGAGAATTTCTGTTTATTAGAGACATAATTAATGGAGTGAATATGCAAGCCAAAGACTAGGAGAAGGCATTTGCAAAACCCATGTCTGATAAAGACTAATACATAATAAAAAAAGACAGATTAAAAATGAGAAAGAGTTGAAGAGCTGCTTTACATAAGAACATATAAATGTGGCTAATAAGCATATGAAAAGGTGCTAAACAATGTTAGTCGGGGAAAATGCAAACCAGAAT
Source organism: Choloepus didactylus (assembly GCF_015220235.1). Taxonomy (NCBI): domain Eukaryota; kingdom Metazoa; phylum Chordata; class Mammalia; order Pilosa; family Megalonychidae; genus Choloepus; species Choloepus didactylus. The sequence continues at coordinate 97,878,770 of NC_051320.1, read as the reverse complement.
GGCTAATATTAAAAGTACCGAAAAATGCCAAGTGTTGAGAATGTAGAGCAACTAGAGCCCTTGTACATTGCTAGTGCAAGTATAAACCAGTACAACCACTCTGGAAAACAGTTTGGCAGTAACTACTAAAGTTAAAACGTACACATAACCTGTACCCTAGCAATTTGACTCATATGTATATAACCAAGGGAAGTAAGTCCTCCAAGATACATGCCCAAGAATGTTCAGGTCTGTGTAATTCATAAGCACTAAGCCTGGTAACAACTTAAATGTTCATTAACAGGAGAATGGGTAAATAAATGTTGATATATTCATACAATAGAATACTACAAGGATTTTAAAAAAGAATTATCTACTGCTACACGTAATAGTGTGGGTGAATCTCGTAAACATAATGCTGAAAGAAACTAGAATTGGCAGAATTCATTTCCTTGAAGCTGTAGAAACTTCCAGGCCAGCAGGCCAGTCATGACCTCTATACCCGCTTTTAAAAGACTTGCCTGATTAGGTCAGGCCCACCAAAGGTATCATCTTTTTTATGAAATTAAAATCAACAATCTGATTAGGGACTTACATGGCAGCTACAAAATTTCTTTACTTTTATCATATTCTGTTGGTTCTTCAAGGAGAAGGAAATGATCTAAAATCAATAATCTAAGCTTATACTTTAGGAAACTAGAGAAAGAAGAACAATATACAATAAAACAATCAGAAGAAAAGAAATAATGAAAATTAGAGTGGAAATCAATGACATTGAAAACAGGAAATGAATAGAGAAAAATCAACAAAATCCAAAGTCAATTCTTTTAAAAGATCAGTAAATTTGATTACGAGAAAGGAAAACTATAGACCAATATCTCTTGTGAACACAGATACAAATATCTTCACTATATTATTAGCAAGTCAAACCTTTAAAATGTATAAAAAGAATAAAACACCACAATCAAGTGGGGTTTGTCCCAGGTGAGCAAGTCTTGTTTGACATTTGAAAATCAATTAATGTAACCTATCATATCAACCGGTTAAAGAAGAAAACTCATATGATGATATCAATAGATGTAGAAAAAGCATCTGAAAAATCCAACACCCACCCATGATAAAACAAATAAACAAACAAAAAAACAACTCTCAGTAAACTATGCAGAACTTCATAAAGAACATCTACAAAAAACTTACAGCTAACATCATAAACAATGGTGAGAAACTAGATGCTTTCCCCCTGAGATCAGGAGCAAGGTCAGGATGTCCCTCTCTCACCACTCCTACTCAATACTGCATTGGAAATCCTAGACAATACAATAAGATAAGAAAAGGAAATAGAAGGTGTACAGATTGAGAACAAAGAAATAAAACTGCCTTTCTCCAAAGATATCATTGTCTCCCAGAAAATTTCAAATAATTGACAAAAATCTACTGAAACTAATAAGCAATTATAGCAAAGTTGCAGAATATAAGGTTAATATACAAAAGTCAGCTTCCCTATATACCAGGAATGAACAATTGGAATTTGAAATTAAAAACATACCATTTACATGAAATGAAATACCTAGATATAAATCTAATAAAATATATACAAGAACTGTGTAAAGAAAACTATAAAACTCTAAGGAATAAACTAAAGAAGATCTAAATACATTGAGAGATAGTCATGCTGGTGGATAGGAAGACTCAGTATTCTTAAGATCAGCTCTTCCCAACTTGACACATAGAGATTCAATGCAATCCCAATAAAAATCCCCCAAAATTATTTTGTCGATATCAACAACTTGACTCTGAAGCTTATATGGAAGGAAAAAGACCCAGAAAAGCCAATATGATACTGAAGACAAGCAAAGTCAGGGCTAGCAATCCAACTTCTAGACTTACTATAAAGCTACGGTGAACAAGACATCATGGTGTTGGTGAAAGAATGGCCAAAAAGTCAATGGAACAGAATAGACAGCCCAGAAATAGACTCACACAAACACAGTTGACTGCTCTTAGACAAAGGAGTAAAGGCTAATCAGTGGAGAGGGAATAATTTTTCCAACCAATGGTGCTAAAACAAGGGATATTGATGTGCAAAAAATTAATCTAGACACCGACCTTTCACCTTTTCAAAAATAAACTCAAAATGCATCACAGATCTAGATGTAAAATGCAGAACTACACAACTTCTAGACGATAACAGAGAAGAAAATCTAGATGACCTTGGGTTCCACAAGGTTTTAGATACAACACACAAAGCATGGCCCAGGAAATAAAAAAAATGATAATTTGGACTTCATTAAAATTAAAAACCTCCATTCTGTGAAGGACACTATTAAGAGCATGAAAAGACAAGCAACAGAGATCAGGAGAAAAATATTTGCAAGGCATGTATCTGACAAAAGACTTGTATCCCAAAAAAAACAAACAAACAAACAAAAAAAAAACAAGCAAACTAATTAAAATATGGGTGAAAGATCTGACCAAATTATACAGATGGCAAATAAGTTGTTCAACATCATATACCATCAGGGAATTGGAAATTAAAACAGAAATGAGATCTCACTACATAGCTATTAGGATGGCTAAATAACAAAACACCACCACCAAATGCTGGTGCAGATGTGAAGCTACTGGAACTCTCACTCACTGCTGGAGGGAATGCAAAATGGAGTACACACGTTGGAAGACAGTTTCGTAATTTCTTACAAAGCTGAACATAGGCTTACCATATGATCCAGCAATTGTGCTCCTAGGCATTTACATAAAGGAGGTGAAACCTCATGCCCACATAAAACCCAGCACTTTCTGTGCATTTTTTCCCTGTAAACCTAAAACTGCTCTAAATATAAATTTTATTATTTAAAAAAGGCATAATCCAATTATATGCTGCTTACAAAGGACTCCACTTTAGACTCAAAGACACAAATAGGTTGAAAATAAAGGATGGAGAAAGATATTCCATGCATATAGTAGCTAAAAGAGAGCTGAGGTGGCTAAAGGAATATCAGACAAAATAGATTTTGAGTATAAATAGATTTTTAAAAATCCCCAATAAAATACTAGCAAACAGAATCCAGCAGCATATTAAAAGGATTATACACCACTGTCAAGTGGGATTTATCCCAGTAATGCAAAGGTGGTTCGACATGAGAGAAGCAATCAAAGTAATATGCCACCTTAATAAAACAAAGGGGAGAAAACACCACATCATTATCTCAAATGATGCAGAAAAGGCATCTGACAAAACCAACATCCTTTCATAATAAAAACACTGAACAAACTAAAAATAAAAAGGGTCTTCCTCAACATGATAAAGGGTACTTATGAAAAACTCATGGCCAGCATCGTACTCAATGGAGAAGACTGAATGCCTCTCCCCTAAAATCAAGAAGAAGGCAAGGATGCACACTTTCACCATGGCTAGTCAAAATGGCACTGGAAGTTCTAGCCAAAGCAATTAGGCAAGAAAAAAAAAGCATCTAGATTTGAAAGGAAGAAGTAAAACTATCTCTATTCACAGATGACATGATCCTATATGTAGAAAATTCCAAAGAATCCATGAAAAGACTACTGGAGCTAACAAATTCAGCAAATTGCAAGGTACAAGACCAACACAAAAAATCAGTTGTGTTTCTATATAACAACAATTGAAAAATATGAAAAGGGAATTTAAAAAACAATTTAATTTCTAATAGTATCAAAAAGAAAAAAATGTATCTAGGAATGAATTTAACCAAGGAGACATAAGACTTGCACAGTGAAAACTACAAAAATTGCTGAAAGAAATTCAAGAAGACCTAAATACATGTCAAAAATCCTGTGTTCGTGGATTAGAGGACTTAATATTGTTAAGGTGACTGTATTAGTTAGGGTTCTCTAGGGAAACAGAACCAACAAGAGATAACTGTAAATATAAGATTTTATAAAAGATTCTTACACAACTGTGGGGATGCATGAGTCCAAATTCCATAGCAAACTGGCAACTCCAATGAAGGTATTTGATAAACTCCTCAGGAGATACTGCTTAGCCAAAGAAGTGAAGGTTCTCTCTCTCCCTTAAAAGTCTTCAACTGTTTGGATTAAATCCAGCTGATTGCATTCTCTCATTGAGGAAGACACGCCCCTGGTTGACGTGATCAGCTACAGATGCGATCAATTGACTGATGACATAATAAGGCAGCCTTCTGGTTTATTAACTAGCCATAAATGTCCTTGCAGTAACAGTTAGGCCAGTGCTTGCTTGACCAGACACCTGGGCACCATCACCTGGCCAAGATGACATATGAACCTAACGATCACAATGACAATAGTCTTCACAGAGATCCTACAGATTCAATACAATCCCTATGAAAATTGCAATCATCTTTTTTTTCCCTGAAGAAATGGACAAGCTACTCCTAAAATTACTTTTAATAAGAGAAATGCAAATCAAAACTGCATTCTGTATAGCTTGCTTAGTTGATTTTAAATGCAAAAATGTTAAAGTTTGACAACACACTCTATTGTTGACATTTGGGAACTTTCCTAAACTGCAGATGGGCATGCAAATTGGAATAGCGTTTCTGAAGGGGACTTTGCCATATTCAACAAAACTACAAGTTAGTTAATCTTTTAACCTAGCAATCCCACATCCAGGAGTTGACCTTAATCGGAAGTGACTCCTTCAAGAAAAGGAAAATATCTATTCACCTAATTATGCACTGGAGCATTGTTTGTAATTGCAAAATATTGGAAACAGCATGAAGGCCTTTAAGAGAGAGGCTGCTAAACAATGGAACCATATCAGGGTTTAAAAAAAAAAAAAAAAAAAAGAGGTCTATGTCCAGGAACTGTTGTGAAGCCATCTCCAAAATAGATTAGAAAAAGCGAAGTTTCTATAGCACGCTAACTTTCGTGTAAGAAAGGAGATATAAGAAGGTATGCAGCCATCAGCTTATTTTTAGGAAAAACACAAGAAGGTTAATGCAGAGAATAATCAGATTTGTTACTTACAGGCGGTGGGTGGAAGCAGGTTGGGGAATGGGGTAGGACACAAGAAGTGGAGTCACCTCTCAGAGTGTAACTGTACATTTCTGACTTTTGTAACTAGTTAATGGTTCATATGCTTGAAAACAATTAAAATAAAATAAATGAAATGAAATGAAAGGACAAAGAAATAAACAATGTGGATAGAGAAACCTTCAGCGAAGCACAAACAAAGACAAATAAACCAAACGAATAACAGCCACACGGAGGAGGGAAAAACCCTACGCCAAGACCTTTGAACACAATATTTTGAATATATTCTCTCAGGTTCAAGACAAAAAAGAACTCTACGCAAATACTGAACTCTGTTTATCAGGCTTCTTTTTCACAGGAGTGTGGATTAGCACGTTCTAAAGCATCCGAGTATTCTACAATTGAAGAACCGTGTCAATACATTTTGGATAATGGGAGCCAGATTACTGCGGGAGAGGAAAGTGCTAAGTGAGGAAGAGGGGAGTAGGAGGAAGGCTGTGGCGCTGCGGGGGGATGGAGGTATCCGTAGGAACCCGTGGGTTTGGACAGACAGACAGTGCAGGTATAGACGTACGTGGGGATGAAGGGCTCTTTGTTTCTATTTGGGTGCATTTACATCAATCACACTCCAGTTAACTAACATGCCTCCGCTTCTTCTGTTCTGCGTTTGACTCTCAGTCCCGAGGTTGCAGAATGTGGAGGGAGAAGCACAGGGGGGCCGGGTGACCCCGGGAGTGGCGCACGTGCCGTGGGCGCGGAGACCCCCCGGGCCCTTGTGGGCGGCGCCGAGGCTTTGTTGGCCGCGTGCAGACTCGTCGCAATGGATCGCAGAGCCGGACATTTGGGAGAGGGTCCCCAAGGAGAAAGGTGCCCGTGCGTGGACACCCCTCCCCTGACCTCCTCTCGGGCTCGCCCCCTTATTGGAGCCGTGCTCGGGACACGCCGCGGCTCCTTCAAGCCCCCCACCGCGGGGCCTTCCCAGACCCTCCCCCACAGATGGCAGGCGGCGCCCCTCCATCCCCTGCGCCCCCCGAATCGCCCGGCGCGCACAGCCTGGCTGGCTCTCCGTGCGCCCCCGCGCCCCGGGCTGCGCCGTGCAGGCCCCGAAGGAGCGAGCGGCGGCTGCGCGCAGGGCGGGGCCGCAGGGAGCCGCAGGGGGCGCCGCCCGGTCCCGCCCGGTCCCGCCCGGGGCGGGGGCAGGTGGTCCGAGTCTCCACATGCCCCCGGGGAAGTGAGGCCGCAGTTCAGCGGCGCTTTCCGGCTCCGGCCCTAATCTGCTCTTTCCCAACCGCGCCGCCCGCAGCCTGGCCAGACGGAGGCAGACGGAGGTGCGTGAGGGGGCTCAGGGATGGGAGGGGGCTTTCGCGAGGACCTGGGGAAGGGGCAGTGGCGGTGTGGGGTGATCCGGGTGGGCTCTAGAGGTCAGGCCCTGGGATGAGGACGGGTGAGTGGGGGGTCGGGGAGGAGGGAACGAGCTCGCAGTGCCCAGCCCCAGCGTGGGAGAGAGAGAGGCGGTGGCCCCCGGGTATTTCTCCCCAGCTCTCAGGGGCTTTCTCCCGGCGCCCCGTGCCCCAGGCTGATCGCCCGCATCATGAAGGTCGCGCCGATGCTGGTCCTCCTGGGCGTCCTGCTGTGCGCAGGGAGAGGTGAGGTGGGGAGGGGGCTCCTGGGGGGAGAGGGCAGGAGCGGGAGCGTTCCTGTGTATCCGGAGTGCTCCTGGTGCCCCCGGTTGCCCTGGGATTGGGGGGCTGTGGGGTTGGGTTGGGGGTTGGGTTGGGGGGTGGGGGTGGGGGTGGGGGTAGGAGTTGGGGGGTTGGTTGTGCCCTGTGTTGGGCTGTCTGCCTGTCCCCGGAGTGGCTGTTGTGCTTGCCTGTGCCATGTTCCGTCCCGGTGTGTGTCCTGGGTGAGCCTGTGGGGCCTCCGGGTCGGGCTGGGTGGGTGTGCACCTTTGTAGTGGTGAGTGGTGTGTGTGGGGGCTGTTTGTGGGTTCCCAGATGGAGGGTGTGGGGTTGCCTGCTTGCCTGTAGGGTGTGTGATTGCTGGGTCTGGGGGCGTCTGCTGAGCTGGGTGCCTCTGGGCCCAGATAAGCTTCCAGCTGGCACCCTCTGCTCCCTGGGGCACCCTCACATCCACTGGGCCTCTCTGTTCTCTTCGCTCTTCCTCAAGGCCCCGGAAGCCCCCACCGGGGTCACTCCTGCTGTCCCTGTGACCTCCCTGTGTCCTTCCGCTTGTGAACAGACCTCTCCTCTGAGCCACCACCAGCCAGGCCTCGCCAGGGGCCTCCCCTTCGCCTCCCCACCCTCCTTTCCACATTACATCCCACTGTGGCTCTCCCCCTGCAACTCCAGGGCCCAGACTGGGGACCTCGCCACGCCAGGGCCCCCCTCTGTCCCCCGCACCCGCAGCCCTGGCTGGCACGGGCAGCCCACCACCTTGCGTCCTGTTCTTGACCACAGGGTCATGGCGTGGTGCCTGCCCTGACTCGGCCTGGCCGGGAGAGTTGACTGTGGTCCCTGGGGGTGGGGGTGAGCTGTGAGGACAGCCCCAGCCGGGGTGGGAGGTGGAGAAAGCCGCGTGGAGCTGGCTTCAAAGACCAGGTATGGAGGCGGAACGAGGGGGACCAGGCAACAGCCTCTCCCCCCGAGCAGTCACCCCCTCCCCAGCATTCGTTCATTTATTCAACAGATGTCTTGGGGGCACTCACCACCCCAGCTTGTGTAAGGGCAGACATCGTGGTCACCTGTTTGTGGTTCGGTTTCCCCTGTCCCCCTCGCCAAACGCAGTAACAGCAGGGCAGACCCCTCCCGGCTGGGGGAGGACTGGACAGGGGTGCGCCCAGCAGCCAGGGTGGGGCTTGGGGAGCTGGAACGGGAGGGAGGCTCAGCACTCTGTCCTGCTGCCGCCCTCGGGTGCTGGCGAGATGCGCATTGAGCAGGGTGCAGGCCAAGGGGGCGCCCTGGGGGCTCTGTGTGTCCTGGCGCTCGTGCAACATTTCCCTGGGGGTCTCACCTCAGCGGACCCTGCCCTCTCCTCTCCCCCAGTTCAGGGTCTGCGCTGCTACAAGTGCTTGGGGGCCTCCCCTGGGAGCTCGTGCGCCCAGGACACCTGCTTATTCCCCAACGGTGTCTGCGTCTTCCACCAAGTGACAGCAATGTCTGGTGAGTCCTGTGGGGATGGGGCTGGGAGCGTGCGGGTCTCTGGACTGAGCAGGGCTCCCAGGAGGAGAGGGCCAGGGGTGACTTCCTGGGGGAATCGCTGCTGTGCCTTCTGGGACCCACCAGCGCCCAGGGCCTGGATGAGGGGTGTGGGGCTGGGGCTGGGGCTGGGTGTGGTTTCCTGAAGGGGGAGCAGGGGTGAGGAAGGGGGCAGCTCTGGATGGGGCTTGTGCATGGAAGCGGGGAGGGTGGCCTGGACCCCCAGCCAAGCCCAAGGGCTTTGATCAGAAGGACCAGGGGCCCCCGCTAGGTTCTAGAGTGGAGGGGGGCTCTGGTGCTGGATGGTGCAGGGCCCTCACCTCACCCCCTGGTGCCGCTCGCAGCCTTGGCAGGGGCACCCCTGGGCTCTGGCGTGGCTCCCACCCCCTCATCCTCACCCCTTGCCCAGAGCACAGTGGTGGTGGGGCCACGGGTGCACGCTAGAGTGACCACAGGCAACAGGGAATCCTGGAGGTGGCTTCAAGCTAAAGGAATGACTCCAGAAGGGTGGAATATCAGCAGGAACACAGAAGGGCCTGCCCAAGCCCACAGCGCACCTCTTTGCCCCTAGGTCGTATCCTGAACTGAGATAAGGACTGACACCAGCAGGTGCTTCCACTAGCCTAGTCCCCTCCTCACCCGTGTCCCCACCCCACCCGCTGCCCCAGGCCAGGGCTGCCCGGAAACTGCGACACTTAGCGGGAAAGAGCTCGGCACAGGGCCCCGGTCCTCCTTTGTGCTGCACTCGGTTTCCTGGGAAGCCGCTTCCTGCACCGGCGCCAGGCGTCCTCCTGGCAGAAAGGGCTTGTGCTGGCTTTTGTCCTCCCTTCAGGGCCTGAGGTTTGTAGTGTCTCGCGCTGGTTCACAGACTCAGAAGTTGGGAGATTCCAAAACTTCAGGATCTCCTGGCGCTGAGCTCCGAGGTCTGCCTTCTGGGTCTCGGGGCACGGTTGTGCTCACCTGCCCCCTTTCTCCTGCAGACTCTAAGGAATTGAAAATGGAGAACAAGTTATGCCTTCCCTTCTGCCCCGGGAAAGACACCCAGATTCCAGGGACAACCATTGTGGGCACAGTAGTGAAGACCAAGCTTTATTGTTGCAAGGAAGATCTCTGCAACGGGATTGGCAAGGCTGTGGGCAGTGCCTGGGCCCTGGGCGGGGGGCTTCTGCTCAGCCTGGCGGTCACCCTCCTCTGGGTTCCGCTGTGGTAACCCCCTCCCTGCCTCCCCCCCCAGAGGCCCCTCTTCTTCCCGAGGCTGTGGGCCACTCCAGCCCAAGTTGGGAGTTCTGGGGAGGTTTTCCGCCACGGGGTTCGGGGGCAGGGCTAGGTGGGGGCTTCTTGTCAGGGGGACTCTGGTGCTCCATGAGTTCCCAGTGGGAGACTTAGACTCAATGCCCCCCAAAGCCCGGCTCCAGTTGCCTTTAAACCCACACTCACCGTCTTCCTTTCAACCGGGGGTCCTAGCCCGTCGCTGTTCCGGCCCCTGGGGTGAGAGTGAGACCACTGGACAGAGCCGGGGGCCTGAGGCTCCCGACTTGGTTGCCACTACCCCATCTCACCCCCTCTGGGCCACATCTGTCCAAAGAGGGAACAGCCCTAGAGTCTCGGGGTTGCTGCAGGCTTTGCCCACACAGCCCTGACTCCCCCCACCCCCCAACTCAATGTTCAATAAACACTCCGCTACACCGCACCAGGGCGTCCACTGTCTTCTCTGGTCCTAAGGACCCCCACCTTGTGCCCCGTCTCCGTCTCGGCAGGGGGCTTTGCAGACAGTGCCCCTCCTTGGGCCTTGGCGGCCGCTGTCCTTAGCTCTCACGCAGGGGGCTTCCTCTAGCTGAGGAGGGGCTGGTGGGCGGCTGGGGTGGCCTCCCAGGGGCAGCAGGGCAGTGGCATGGGCCAGTCCTTCCCGCCGGCCACCCCCGCTTCTGTCCCTGCAGCAAGGCTCACCTGGAGTCCGCTTGGTCTCATCCTGATGGGTCTTCGAAGGCCCCATTCCTAGGTGGGTGTGCACCCCCAGGCCAGGGGTTAGGGCTTGAACGTGTCTGTGGGGTCATGCTCCATCTCCACAGGCAGCTTCTTTCCAGCAGGCGCCCCCTCCTGCCAGGCCAGCCCCTCTCCAGGGTCCTGCCTTGGCCTCCCTGGACGGTCCCCAGAGGCAGGAGGGAGAGACAGAGGCCACTCTCAGAGAACCAGGGCGTTGCAGGGTGCAAATCGAGTCCCTCCCCCACTCTGAGAGGATTCAGGGTGGGCAGGGCTCGGTCCTGGCAGAAACAGATGGCAAACCCAAATCAGAAAAATAGGAAGAGAGCTTAGAAGTGCAGTGTGCAGAGGGGGCAGGGGTGTGGGAAACCACAAGGCCCCGGCAGCAGTGGGGACACCTGCTATCGACCTCCGACCTCCGGGGCCCAGAGGGAAGGGAGGCCAGGTGGAGAGGGGCCGCAGGGGAGCTCCTCCCGAGAAGTGGCTGGCAGGAGGGAGCCAGAGGGAAAAATCTCCTCCCTCCTCCTGTTCTGTTGGGGCTCCCCGCTGGTCACCCCAAAATATTATCCTCCCTCATGTTTGGGGGAGACTGGGCTCAGCTGGGGTCCCTCCTGCCGCTGCAGTCGGGTCGTGTCTGGACACCGACGTCCGCTCCCCCACCTCCCACCTCCCGAAGCAGCAGCCTGAGATGGCAGGAACCACCCCCTTGTCTCCTGCCCTCCCACTGAATTCCTTACACTCCCCCCTCAGAGGCTCTCGCCCTCCTCCCACTTTACTCCCTAACATCCTGAGTGCAGGGTAACAAAAGTGACAGTTTGGAGTGCTGGACGCAGGAGTCAGCCAGTCTGCATTTGACAGAGGGGTAAGGCCCCCGGAGGGTAGGGACATGGTCCATGGCTGGCAGAGCACCCACCTCCCCTGGCTCCGTCCGGTTCCATTCAGAACACACACACACACGTGCACACACGCGCACACATGGTCACACGTGCACAGGCACCAGGCACACACATTTGCAAATGTGCACTCACATACATGCACGTGCACACACACACAGGAATGCCCATGCACACACAGCTGTGCACGCGCCTGCAGGCACCCAAAGCACGCTCAAGCACACGTGCATCTTTACGTATTTCACTACCTGTCTCATTCCTGTTCTTTTTGGAAACTTTAGAAAGTATATTGAAAAACAGAGCACAGAAGATGGGTCATTATAGGACTTGAGAGGATGGGGGGCGGCCAGGGTTATGTGGAGGAGACGGTTCCCTCTTTCTGTGGGAGGATTCTGGGTTGAGCAGGTGGGGAGGGCTGAGCCCTGACTCTGACGCAGACCTCGGCTGGGCCACGATGCACTCAGTTCTAAAAAATTGCTTCATGCGTAGCTATGCAAGTATATAAGAATGCATCCTTTTGGAAAAATGGGAAATAAAACAGATAGCTAGCATTTTTATGTTTAAGTCAACTTTTTGAGGTAGAATTTATATACAATTAAATGGAATGATTTTTAAAGAATTTTACATATTCTTAATTGTGGTAAAATATATATAACAAAATCATTTTAACCATTTTTAAGTAGACAATTCTGTGACATTAAATACATTGACAATATTGTGTAACTTTCACCGCTATTTTCACATTATATTCATCATCCAAAAACCAGAATTCATACCCATTAACCCATTAACCAATAACTCCTTGTCCTCACCTTCCTTTTTCTGCCTCTGAATTTGCTTATTCTAAGTATTTCATAGAAGAGAAATCAGACAATTATTTGTCCTTTTGTTTCTGGCTTATTTCACTCAACATGATGTCTTCACGGTTCATCCATGTTTTAGCATGTACCAGCATTTCATTTCTTTCTCTTTTTTTATTAGAGAAGTTATGAATTTACAGAACAATCATGCACAAAATACTGGATTCCCATATACCACCCATTTATTAATAGTTTGCATTGGTTTGGTACATTTGTTACACTTGATGAAAGCACCTTTTAATAATTGTACTATTAACTATAGTCTGGTTAACTTAGGGTTCACTGCTGTGTGGTTTCACTGCTGTGTGGGTTGTCTTTTTGTTCTTGAGTTGAAGGGATTCTTTACACATTCTAGATATTAAACACTTATTGAATACGTGGTTTCCAAATATTTTCTCCCATTGTGTAGGTTGTCATTTTGCTTTTATGATAAAGTCCTTTGAGGCACAAAAGTTGTTAATTTTGATGAAGTCCCATTTATCAGTTTTTTTTTCATTACTTATGCTTTGGTCTCAAAGTCTAAGAAACTGTTGGCTAACACAAGGTCCTAAAGATGCTTCCCTATGTTTTCTTCTAGGAATATGATAGTTCTGGCTTTTATATTTAGGTCTTTGATCCATCTTGAGTTGATTTTTGTATTAGGTGTGAAGCTGGGGGCCACCTTCATTCTTTTGCACGTGGATATCCAGTTTTCCCAGCACCATTTGTTGCAGAGACTAGTTTATTTTTTCCCATTTTAGTGGTCTTTTCCCCCTCATCAAAAATTAATTGACCATGAATGTGAGGATTGATTTCTGAGCTCTAAATTTGATTTCATTGGTCTGTATGTCTGTCCTTGTGTCTGGACCATGCTGTTTTTTTTTTATTCAGTTTTATTGAGATATATTCACATACCATACAATCATCCATGGTGTACAATCAGTTGCTCATAGTACCATCATATAGTTGTGCATTCATCAGATCAGTCTATTTTGGAACATTCTCCTTATACCAGAAAGAATCAGAATCAGAATAAAAAATAAAAATAAAGAACACCCAGATCATTCCCCCCATCCCACCCTATTTTTCATTTAGTTTTTGTCCCCATTTGTCTACTCATCCATCCATACACTGAATAAAGGGAGTGTGATCCACAGGGTTTTCACAATCACACTGTCACCCCTTGTAAGCTACATTGTTATACAATCGTCTTCAAGAGTCAAGGCTACTGGGTTGGAGTTTGGTAGTTTCTGGTATTTACTTCCAGCTATTTCAATACATTAAAACCTAAAAAGTGTTATCTATATAGCGCATAAGAATGTCCACCAGAGTGACCTCTCGACTCCATTTGAAATCTCTCAGCCACTGAAGCTTTATTTTGTTTCATTTCACATCCCCCTTTTGGTCAAGAAGATGTTCTCAATCCCACGATGCTGGGTCCAGATTCACCCCCGGGAGTCATATTCTGCATTGCCAGGGAGATTTACACCCCTGGGAGTCAGGTCCCATGTAGTGGGGAGGGCAGCAAGATCACCCACCAAGGTGACTTAGAGAGAGCAGGCCACATCTGAGCAACAAAGAGGCACTCAGGGGGAGACTCTTAGGCACAATTATAAGCAAGTCTAGCCTCTCCTTTGTAGTAATGAGCTTCATAGGGGCAGCCCCAAGGCAGATGGCTCATGGACCATGCTGTTTCAATATCTGTGGCTTTGCAGTAAGTTCTAAGATCAGTAAGTATGAGTCCTCCAACTTTGTTCTTTTTCAAGATGGCTTTGGCTATTTGGGGGCCCCTGCCCTTCCATGTAAATTTGATGACTGGATTTTCCATTTCTGCAAAGAAAGTTGTTGGAATTTTGATTGGGATTGCTTTGAATCTGTACATCACTTTGGGTAGAATTGATATCTTAACAATATTTAGTCTTCCAATCCATGAACATGGACAGTCCTTCATTTCTTTTAATGACTGAGTAATATTCCATTGTATGTATATACCACATTTTGTTTATCAAGCCTCTGTTGATGGACTCTTGGGTTGCTTCCACCTTTTGGCAACTGTGAATAATGCTGCGATGAACACTGGTGTACAGTTAAGTCTGTCTGGGTCCCTGCTTTCAATAGTTTTGGATGTATACATAGGAGTAGAATTGCTGGGTCATATAGTAATCCTATGTTTGACTTCCTGAGGAACTGCCAAATGGTTTTCCATAGCAGCTATACCATTTTCTGTCCCCACCAACATTGTACTAAGGTTCTTATTTCTCCACATCCTTGCCAACACTTCTTATTTTCAGTTTTAGAAAAATAATAGCCATCCTAGTGAGTGTGAATTGGTATCTTCTCATTTTTCTATATTTTTTATCTTCTTTGTGGTTATTTGTAATAGGAAATAACATCTTGAACTAATAATAATCTGGTTTGACTTGTGCCAACCTAGTTTTGGTAGTAATAAATGCTCTACTCCTGTGTATCTCTGTCCCCCCACCCCCAGATTGTTATTGTCTCAGATTACATCTTTACATATTGTAGGCCCATTAACATCAATTGTAATCCATTATTTTTCACATTTGCCTGAGTCATATAGGGAGACATGCAGTTAGAAACCACAAGTATAATAATTGTAATTGTATGAAGAAACTTTTCCAGTGTTCTTTGGTTATTTTGGTCTAGAGTTACCATATAGTGTCCTTTATTTTAGCCAGAAGCATTTCCTTTAGCATTACTTTTAGGGCAGATCTTCTGGTAAGGAACTCTTTCAGCTTTTATTTGTAAATGTCTTAATTTCTCTTTCAGTTTTGAAAGATAATTTTGCTGGATATAGAATTCTTTTTTTTTTTTTTTAAACAATAGGAATTTATTGTCTCACAGTTTGGGGGGCCAGAAGCTCCAAATCAGCATGTGAGCAGGGTCACGCTTGCTCCGAGTCTGTAGCGTCAGCGGTGGTCACCGCCCAGACACAGCTCAGTCTCCACCTCGGGCACACACTGTCTCCCCACTCACAGTGTCCAATTTCCTCTGCCCATAAAGACCCCATCCACACTGGATCAGTGTCCACCCAATAATGCAATACAAAATAATACAAACCAAAAAGAAGAAATAAAACTGCTTCATTTGCAAGCGATGTGATTGCTTATGTAGAAAATACCTACGAAGCTACAACAAAATTCCAGAACATAATAAGTGAGTTTAGCAAGGTTGCAAAATGTAAGATAAACACAGAAATCATTCATATTTCCAAATAATAACAATGAATAGTGGAAACCAAAATGAAAAGTAGAATACAGTTTAAAATCCCACCAAGGAAAATGAAGTGCTTAGCTACAAACTTAACAAAACATGTGCAGTGCTAAAATTATAAAAAGCTGATGAATAAAAAAAGATCTAAGTAAATGGAGAAATATACCATATTGATAAATTGGAAAACTTCATGTAGTAAAGATTTCAGTTCCTCCAAATTGATATGTAGGTTTAATGCAATTCCTATCAAAATCCAGCAAGGTTGTTTGTAGATATAGACAAGACTATTCTAAAATTTATATGGAAAGCTAAGGAACTAGAATAACTAAAACAATTTGTGCTGGTTTGAACGTATTATGTCCCCCAGAAAAAGCCATATTCTTTGATGCAGTCTTGTGGGGCAGATGTTTTGGTGCTGATTAGATTTGCATGGAAATGCGCCCCATGCAACTGTAGGTGATAACTCTGATGAGATATTTCCATGGAGGTGTGGCCCCACCCATTCAGGGTGGGCCTTGATCACTGGAGCCATATAAATGAGCTGATGGGCAGAGGGAACTCAGTGTAGCTGAGAGTGACTTTTTGAAGAGGAGCCACAGCCAAGAGGGACACTTTGAAGAAAGCACAGGAGCTGCAGATGAGAGACATTTTGAAGACGGCCATTGAAAGCAGACTCTTGCTCCAGAGAAGCTAAGAGAGGAAAAATACCCCAAGAGCAACTAAGAGTGACATCTTTGAGGAACTGCAGCCTAGAGAGGAATGTCCTGGGAGAAAGGCATTTTGATACCAGAACTTTGGAGCAGACTCCAGCCACATGCCTTCCCAGCTAACAGAGGTTTTCTGGACACCATTGGCCATCCTCCAGTGAAGGTACCCAATTGCCGATGTGCTACCTTGGACATTTTATGGCCTTAAGACTGTAACTGTGTAACCAAATAAACCCCCTTTTATAAAAGCCAATCCATCTCTGGTGTTTTGCATTCTGGCAGCTTTAGCAAACCAGAACACAATTTTATACAAAAAGAATAAAATAGAAGAAATCATTCCAACCAATTTCAAGACTTATTCAGTAGCTGCTGTAACACGGACTATGATATCGGTGGAAGGATGAGTACATAGAGCATGGAGAACCCAGTAATAGTCCTGCATGAGAACAGCCAATTGATTTTTTGACAAAGACACAAAAGTAAAACAATGAAGGAAGGATAGTCGTTTCAACTGTGCTGAGGCAATTTGAAACCCACAGGCCAAAGCTTGAACCCCAACCTAAACCTCACATTCTTATAGGAAATTTAACCCAAAATGGATCACAGACTAAATGCAAAATGATAAACTATTAAGCTTTTCAAACAAAACATAGAAGGAAATCTTCAGGATTTACGGATTAGTTCTTAGACTTGATGTAAAAAGTATGACCTATAAAAGAAAAAAAACAATAAAATTGGACTTCATCAAAATTAAAAACTTTTGCTCTGTGAAAGACACTCTGAAGAGAATGAAAAAACACTCTTGGAGAAAATATTTGCAAACCACATATCTGGCAATACACTTGAAAGCTTTCCAGTAAAGTGAACTAAACAATCCAACTAGAAAATGGGCAAAAGACATGAACAGACTTCACTGAAAAGGATATATAGGAGACAAATAAGCACATGAAGAGATGTTCAACTTTCATTAGCCACTTTGGAAATGCACTGAAAGCCACAACTAGCTTCCTCCACACCTCTCACAAGGGCTAAAATGAAAAGCAGTGACCCCATCAAATGCTGGGAGATCATACATATACTGCTGGTGGAAATTTAACAAGGCAGAGTCACTCTGGAAAATAGTTTCATGGTGTCTTATGAAATGAAACACACTTGGCTATACGAGCCAGCAACTGTACTCCTGGGTATTTATCCCAGAGAAATGAAAACTTATGTTCACACAAAAATTTGTACACCATTATTTGTCTCTTTATTTGTAATAGCCCCAGACTGGAAACAGCCCAGGAGTCCTTCAACAAGTGAATGGTTGCACTGGGTCAAATGGTGTCCCCTCAAAACTTATGTCCACCCAGACTCTGGGCATGCGACATCATTTGGAAAAAGCGTCTTTGAAGACATACTCGAGCCAAGATGAGGTCACCCTAGATTAAGGTGGGTCCTGATCCAATGGCTGGCGGTGAACGTTTATGAGAAGAGGGGAATTCGGTTGCAGAGACACACCAAAGGAAGACGCTGAGTAGAGATGGAGGCAGAGATTGGAGAGATGCAGCCACAAGCCAAGGAGGGCCAAGGGGGGCCAAGGAGGGCCACACCACCAGGAGCTGGGAGAAGCCAGGACAGAGCCTTCCTGAGAGCCTTGGTGGATGCACGGCCCTGCCAACACCACGAGTGTGGACTTCTAGTTTTTCGAACCGTCCAAGGATAAGTTTCTGTTGTTTGAGGCCAGCTGGTTCATGGCCATCTATTACCACAGCCCTAGGAACCCAGTACAACTGTTAGACCATGGGATAATGGCAGACAAAGAGATGACCGGCGGGATCTCCAGGGTATGAGATGAGTGAAAGAGCCACTCTCAGGTGCAGCATATTATACGACCCCATTAATGTAAGATTCTTAAGAAGGTCATTGTTAATGTTCCAGCAGCGTGTTAATTTGACCCAAGCTCTTTTTGCCTTTTAGTCCCACTGTCTGTAGTGTCTGGTCACCATTATCAAAGTTCATCTCAGGTCCAGTCACTGCATCTGTGTTCAAGGGAGGAGGACAGGGAAAGTCAGCAAAAGGCACATGCTAGCAAAATTAGCCACTTTTTAAAAAGGCGCTTTCCTGTAAGCTCTACCCAGCATCTTCTGATTTTCACCTCCCAGCCAGCACTTAGTCATATAACCACCTTCTCCAAAAGGGAGGGCCAGGGATGGACATACCACAGCTCTTAAAAAAATCAGGCTCTACAAGAAGGAAGAAATGGAACATGATATCGGATAGGTAATTAGAAATCTGTCACGTTCCCATATTTCTAAGTGCTACTCTATACTGGTATTTCCCGATTTATTGTCATTATCTCCTGATATCCTGTTACAAGAGATAGAAGACATCTCTCCTTTCCCGTCTTCCCCAAGTGCTATCACCTCTGTTTTGCATGTCTGAAAATTTCTTTACTCTACCCTCACATTTGAACGATGGTTTGGCTGGGTACAGAATTTTATCCTGTATGCAGAGGGCTTGGCTTAATTGCTCAATAGTGTTGCTGTTGCCCAGGGGAAGTGTCCCCAACTCCCGCCTGGGCTTCCCCTTACAGTTGCTGGAGCAGAGGTCAGGGAGCCTGTGCAGTGACCCGCCAACACCCAAGAAACCCGTGCACTGGACCTACCTGCAATCATCAGCCAATCCCACCAGCCCCCACTCTGACCTGTGCACCACACTGATGTTTGGGTTCTCAGGAATTAGTGCTGCCTCCAAGTCCACTAGCCCTGAAGTGTTCCCATGTTCTCAGTCATCAGTTTTCCCGGTCAATGGTTCTGGATTCCCTTGGGGGAAAGTAAAGAGGAAGAGTCTTACCACCAGTTAAGACTGGGTCCCAGCGACCCTCATGTAAGTGTTCTGGGGCCTTGAGCTCCTCCAGTCTTGGGTCTGCATTTGCAGCCACATCTGTTCCATCCACTTATAAAACCCCATACTTCAGCCAACCCACTGCTTTTCAGGTGCTTCCATCTGATGCCCACTGCGTGCATGTCTACAGCTGCTGGCCCAGCCAGAGGCCCAATCTGATGGGACTGGCAGGAGAGAAACGTCCTTCTACGTGGTGACCATCCTAGACCTGGGCCTGGGGTCAGCAGCCCCCCATCTTCCCTTCTCTGGGGCACGCTGACCAGGCACAGCAGCTTGTGCGAGCTCACCCATCAGATTCTCCTGCTCAGGGCTCAGCTTTGTCCCTGCTCCTCGCCTGGCAGCTCCGAGCTGGGATTCCACACACAGCGGGGCTGCTGGCTGTGGGCTCTGCCGGAGACCCCGCGTCAGAGGGGAAGGGTGACCCCACACAAGGCAGGATGTCTGAGCCCTGCTGCTTTTTGTCTCCTTTTCTCCATCCCCATGGCTCATGCTGTGATCACCAGGAAACCGAAATTCTGAGGTCCCTGAGCTGGCAGCAACCTGCCCCTGTGGAAGTTTTTCTCCTCCATAGGGCACCCCCTCACACACATACACACACTGCAGGGGGCAGTGGACGGGACGCTGGCAGGACTAGGGAACCCAGGCTCGGAGTTTCAGGGCCGGCGGGAGGCGAGGCCGGAAGTCGGGTCATCTGTTTGCAGTGGGCAGATCAGGAAGGAAGGGCTCCACCTCTCAGATGCAGCGGGACCAGTGATCTAAGTGACCGTCTTCAGCCACATGCCCTGTAATGCAGGTTATTGGGGGGAAACAAGGATAATTGCGTCTTTTTTTTTTTTTTTTTTTTTTTTTTTAATCATCATTTTATTGAGATATATTCACATACCACGCAGTCATACAAAACAAATTGTACTTTCGATTGTTTACAGTACCATTACATAGTTGTACATTCATCACCTAAATCAATCCCTGACACCTTCATTAGCACACACACAAAAATAACAAGAATAATAATTAGAGTGAAAAAGAGCAATTGAAGTAAAAAGAACACTAGGTACCTTTGTCTGTTTGTTTGCTTCCCCTACTTTTCTACACATCGATCCATAAACTAGACAAAGTGGAGTTTGGTCCTTATGGCATTCCCAATCCCACTGTCACCCCTCATAAGCTACATTTTTATACAACTGTCTTCGAGATTCATGGGTTCTGGGTTGTAGTTTAATAGTTTCAGGTATCCACCACCAGCTACCCCAATTCTTTAGAACCTAAAAAAGGTTGTCTAAAGTGTGCGTAAGAGTGCCCACCAGAGTGATCTCTCGGCTCGTTTTGGAATCTCTCTGCCACTGAAGCTTATTTCATTTCCTTTCACATCCCTCTTTTGGTCAAGAAGATGTTCTCCATCCCACGATGCCGGGTCTACATTCCTCCCCGGGAGTCATATTCCACGTTGCCAGGGAGATTCACTTCCCTGGGTGTCTGATCCCACGTAGGGGGGAGGGCAGTGATTTCACCTTTCAAGTTGGTTTAGCCAGAGAGAGAGGGCCACATCTGAGCAACAAAGAGGCATTCAGGAGGAGACTCTTAGGCACAAATACAGGGAGGCCTAGCCTCTCCTTTGCAGCAACCGTCTTCCCAAGGGTAAAACTTATGGTAGAGGGCTCAACCCATCAAACCACCAGTCCCCTATGTCTGTGGTCATGTTAGCAACCATGGAGGTGGGGTAGGCGAATACCCCTGCATTCTCCACAGGCTCCTCAAGGGGGCACTACATCGTTTTTTTTTTTTTTTTTTTTTTTTTTCCTTGTTTGTCTTTTTTCTTTTTTTTTTTTTTTTAACTTTCCCTTCTTTTTTCAAATCAACTGTATGAAAAAAAAAAGTTAAAAAGAAAACAAAAAAAAACAAACATACAATAAAAGAACATTTCAAAGAGACCATAGCAAGGGAGTAAGAAAAAGACAACTAACCTAAGATAACTGCTTAACTTCCAACATGTTCCTACTTTACCCCAAGAAAGTTACATACTATAGCAACGTTTCAGTGAACTTGTTCCTACTACATCCATCAGAAATTAACAGACCATAGTCATTTCTGGGCATCCCCAGAACGTTAAATAGCTTATCTGTTCTTCTTGGATTATTGTTCCCCCTTCCTTAATTGCTCTCTACTGCTAGTTCCCCTACATTCTACATTATAAACCATTTGTTTTACATTTTTCAAAGTTCACATTAGTGGTAGCATATAATATTTCTCTTTTTGTGCCTGGCTTATTTCGCTCAGCATTATGTCTTCAAGGTTCATCCATGTTGTCATATGTTTCACCAGATCATTCCTTCTTACTGCCGCGTAGTATTCCATCGTGTGTATATACCACATTTTATTTATCCACTCATCTGTTGATGGACATTTGGGTTGTTTCCATCTCTTGGCAATTGTGAATAATGCTGCTATGAACACTGGCGTGCAGATATCTGTTCGTGTCACTGCTTTCCGATCTTCCGGGTATATCCCGAGAAGTGCAATCGCTGGATCGAATGGTAGCTCTATCTCTAGTTTTCTAAGGAACTGCCAGACTGACTTCCAGAGTGGCTGAACCATTATACAGTCCCACCAACAATGAATAAGAGTTCCAATTTCTCTACATCCCCTCCAGCATTTGTAGTTTCCTGTTTGTTTAATGGCAGCCATTCTAACCGGTGTTAGATGGTATCTCATTGTGGTCTTAATTTGCATCTCTCTAATAGCTAGTGAAGCTGAACATTTTTTCATGTGTTTCTTGGCCATTTGTATTTCCTCTTCAGAGAACTGTCTTTTCATATCTTTTGCCCATTTTATAATTGGGCTGACTGTACTATTGTCATTGAGTTGTAGGATTTCTTTGTATATGCAAGATATCAGTCTTTTGTCAGATACATGGTTTCCAAAAATTTTTTCCCATTGAGTTGGCTGCCTCTTTACCTTTTTGAGAAATTCCTTTGAGGTGCAGAAACTTCTAAGCTTGAGGAGTTCCCATTTATCTATTTTCTCTTTTGTTGCTTGTGCTTTGGGTGTAAAGTCTAGGAAGTGGCCTCCTAATACAAGGTCTTGAAGATGTTTTCCTACATTATCTTCTAGGAGTTTAATGGTACTTTCTTTTATATTGAGATCTTTGGTCCATTTTGAGTTAATTTTTGTGTAGGGGGTGAGGTAGGGGTCCTCTTTCATTCTTTTGGATATGGATATCCAACTCTCCCCAGCCCCATTTGTTGAAAAGACCATTATGGCTCAGTTCGGTGACTTTGGGGGCCTTATCAAAGATCAGTCGGCCATAGATCTGAGGGTCTATCTCTGAATTCTCAATTCGATTCCATTGATCTATATGTCTATCTTTGTGCCAGTACCATGCTGTTTTGGCAACTGTGGCTTTATAATAAGCTTCAAAGTCAGGGAGTGTAAGTCCTCCCACTTCGTTTTTCTTTTTTAAAGTGTCTTTAGCAATTCGAGGCATCTTCCCTTTCCAAATAAATTTGATAACTAGCTTTTCCAAGTCTGCAAAGTAGGTTGTTGGAATTTTGATTGGGATTGCATTGAATCTGTAGATGAGTTTGGGTAGAATTGACATCTTAATGACATTTAGCCTTCCTATCCATGAACATGGAATATTTTCCATCTTTTAAGGTCCCCTTCTATTTCTTTTAGTAGAGTTATGTAGTTTTCTTTGTATAGGTCTTTTACATCTTTGGTTAAGTTTATTCCTAGGTACTTGATTTTTTAGTTGCTATTGAAAATGGTATCTTTTTCTTGAGTGTCTCTTCAGTTTGTTCATTTCTAGCATATAGAAACATTACTGACTTATGTGCATTAATCTTGTATCCCGCTACTTTGCTAAATTTGTTTATTAGCTCTAGTAGGTGTATCGTTGATTTCTCAGGGTTTTCTAGATATAAGATCATATCATCTGCAAACAATGACAGTTTTACTTCTTCTTTTCCAATTTGGATGCCTTTTATTTCTTTGTCTTGCCGGATTGCCCTGGCTAGCACTTCCAGCACAATGTTGAATAACAGTGGTGACAGCGGGCATCCTTGTCTTGTTCCTGATCTTAGAGGGAAGGCTTTCAGTCTCTCACCATTGAGTACTATGCTGGCTGTGGGTTTTTCATATATGCTCTTTATCATGTTGAGGAAGTTTCCTTCAATTCCTACCTTTTGAAGTGTTTTTATCAAAAACGGATGTTGGATTTTGTCAAATGCTTTTTCAGCATCTATTGAGATGATCAATTGATTTTTCCCTTTCGAGTTTTTAATGTGTTGTAATACATTGATTGTTTTTCTTATGTTGAACCATCCTTGCATGCCTGGAATGAACCCCACTTGGTCATGGTGTATGATTTTTTTAATGTGTCTTTGGATTCGATTTGCAAGTATTTTGTTGAGGATTTTTGCATCTATATTCATTAGGGAGATTGGCCGGTAGTTTTCCTTTTTTGTAGCATCTTTGCCTGGTTTTGGTATTAGATTGATGTTAGCTTCATAAAATGAATTAGGTAGTGTTCCATTTTTTTCAATGTTTTGAAAGAGTTTGAGTAAGATTGGTGTCAGTTCTTTCTGGAAAGTTTGGTAGAATTCCCCTGTGAAGCCATCTGGCCCTGGGCATTTATTTGTGGGAAGATTTTTGATGACTGATTGGATCTCTTTGCTTGTGATGGGTTGGTTGAGGTCTTCTATTTCTTCTCTGGTCAGTCTAGGTTGTTCATATGTTTCCAGGAAATTGTCCATTTCTTCTACATTATCCAGTTTGTTGCCATACAGTTGTTCATAATATCCTCTTATAATTTTTTTAATTTCTTCAGGATCTGCAGTTATGTCACCTTTTTCATTCATTATTTTGTTTATATGGGTCTTCTCTCTTTTTGATTTTGTCAGTCTAGCTAGGGGCTTGTCAATCTTGTTGATCTTCTCAAAGAACCAACTTTTGGTGATATTTATCCTCTCTATTGTTTTTCTGTTTTCTATGTCATTTATTTCTGCTTTAATCCTTGTTATTTCTTTTCTTCTACCTGGTTTAGGATTGGTTTGCTGTTCATTTTCTAGCTTCTTCAGTTGATCCATTAGTTCTTTGATTTTGGCTCTTTCTTCCTTTTTAATATATGCGTTTAGTGCTATAAATTTCCCCCTTAGCACTGCTTTTGCTGCATCCCATAGGTTTTGGTATGTTGTGTTCTCATTTTCATTCGTCTCTATATATTTAGCAATTTCTCTTGCTATTTCTTCTTTAACCCACTGATTGTTTAGGAGTGTGTTGTTTAACCTCCAGGTATTTGTGAATTTTCTAAGTCTCTGATGGTTATTGACTTCTAATTGTATTCCATTGTGGTCAGAGAATGTGCTTTGAATAATTTCAATCTTTTTAAATTTATTGAGGCTTGTTTTATGTCCCAGCATATGATCTATTCTGGAGAAAGTTCCGTGAGCACTAGAAAAGTATGTGTATCCTGTTGATTTGGGATGTAATGTCCTGTAGATGTCTGTTAAATCTAATTCATTTATCAGATTGTTTAGGTTTTCAATTTCCTTATTGGTCTTCTGTCTGGTTGATCTATCTATAGGAGAGAGTGTTGTGTTGAAGTCTCCCACAATTATTGTGGAAACATCAATTGCTTCCTTTAGTTTTGCCAATGTTTCTCTCATGTATTTTGTGGCACCTTGATTGGGTGCATAGACATTTACGATTGTTATTTCTTCTTGCTGAATTGCCCCTTTTATTAGTATGTAGTGGCCTTCTTTGTCTCTCAAAACATCCCTGCATTTGAAGTCTATTTTATCTGAGATTAATATTGCTACACCTGCTTTCTTTTGGCTGTAGCTTGCATGAAATATTTTTTTCCATCCTTTCACTTTCAGTTTCTTTGTGTCCCTGTGTCTAAGATGAGTCTCTTGTATGCAACATATTGATGGTTCATTTTTTTTGATCCATTCTGCGAATCTATATCTTTTAATTGGGGAGTTTAATCCATTTACATTCAACGTTAAAACCGTGAAGGCATTTCTTGAGTCGGCCATCTTATCCTTTGGATTATGTTTGCCATATTTTTCCCTCTCTCTATTAATATCCTTTATTGTACCCATACCGAATCTCTTTAGTACTGAACCTTTCTCCAAGTCTCTCTGTCCTGTCTTTGTTTCTCTGTCTGTAGGGCTCCCTTTAGTATCTCCAGTAGGGCAGGTCTCTTGTTAGCAAATTCTCTCAGCATTTCTTTGTCTGTGAAAAATTTAAGCTCTCCCTCAAATTTGAAGGAGAGCTTTGCTGGATAAAGTATTCTTGGCTGGAAATTCCTCTCACTCAGAATTTTAAATATATCGTGCCACTGCCTTCTCGCCTCCATGGTGGCTGCTGAGTAGTCACTACTTAGTCTTATGCTGTTTCCTTTGTATGTGGTGAATTGCTTTTCTCTTGCTGCTTTCAGAACTTGCTCCTTCTCTTCTATGTTTGACAGTGTGATCAGTATATGTCTCGGAGTGGGTTTTTTTGGATTTATTCTATTTGGAGTTCGCTGAGCATTTATGATTTGTGTATTTATGTTGTTTAGAAGATTTGGGAAGTTTTCCCCAACAATTTCTTTGAATACTCTTCCTAGACCTTTACCCTTTTCTTCCCCTTCTGGGACACCAATGAGTCTTATATTCGGACGTTTCATATTATCTATCATATCCCTGAGGTCCATTTCGAGTTTTTCAATTTTTTTCCCCATTCTTTCTTTTATGTTTTCATTTTCCATTCTGTCATCTTCCAGGTCACTGATTCGTTGTTCAACTTCCTCTAGTCTTGTACTATGAGTGTCCAGAATCTTTTTAATTTGGTCAACAGTTTCTTTAATTTCCATAAGATCATCCATTTTTTTATTTAGTCTTGCAATGTCTTCTTTATGCTCTTCTAGGGTCTTCTTGATTTCCTTCATATCCCGTACTAGGGTCTCATTGTTCATCTTTAGTTCTTTGAGTAGCTGCTCTAGGTGTGTCTCTTCTGGTCTTTTGATTTGGGTGCTTGGGCTTGGGTTATCCATATCGTCTGGTTTTTTCATATGCTTTATAATTTTCTGTTGTTTTTGGCCTCGTGGCATTTGCTGACCTTGATAGGGTTCTTTTAGGGTTTGTAGACCAGTTGAAGTCCTTATCTCTAATTTATCAGATCTACAGCTTCGTGGAGTACACTTTCTCTAACTAACCAGCAGGTGGCGTCCACGAGCCACCTGTTCTCCACAAGCCAGATCTCCCCTGCTTAGCCTTTTTGGTGAGTGGGGGAGTGAGTCTTGTGGGGCCCAATTGGTGTCCCAAGCTTGCGTGTGTAGTTGGTGTTGCCTGCCCTGTATGTGGGGCGTGTTTCTGGGCAGTCGGGGAGGGGGGGTGGCCCTAACAATCAAATCTCCCTGATGATCCTAGAGTTTTAAAGCTACTGCAATAGTCTAATCCTTCAGTTCAGTCCTGCCACAGTTTGTCTCTGCCACTGACCCACAAGTCTTTGGTATTGGCGTATGGCTCCTGAGACTTGCAAGTGGGCCCCTCTTCCAGGCTGTGCACCCCGGGTCCTCTGTTGAGGGATGACTGTGCTATGTTGCAGGTGAGTGCCGTCCCCCCAGGGCAGTTCTGGGCTGCTGGGCTGTGTTGGGAGGCTCCCAGTCTGCTCAAATGATGGCTGAATGGGGCTCTGTTAATTCACACTGCTCCCCTTCCCAGCTCTGGGACATTCAGCTGAGGTTGCAGGGAAGGCTAATGTCCACGCCCAGTTTTGTGGTGTGTGCCTGTTATTTGAAGCACTTCCGTCACACTGGGTTGTCTGGGGCAGCTCTGGGCTATGGGGCTGGCGATGGGCAGGAGTGTTTCCTGTCCACCAGGATGGTGGCTGTGAGCGGACACCCCCCTTTTCTTGGGAAGTTGTGTTGTTTAGTGAATTTTCTCAGCCACTGGATTATTGCCTTTTGTCTCAGAGCTCTCTTAGTTCTGCTCTTGACTTGACGTGCCCAAATTTCAATTCTTTGAAGCTTTCTGTATTGAGCTTCTTAGAGTAATTGTTTTAGAAAAAGCAAAAAGGATTTTAAAAAAAAAAAAAAAAAACAAAAAAACGGCCCTCCTCAGAGATCTAATGGGTTATTGAAATGCTAATAGACAAAGCAACCAGGGCCATTAAGGAAAAGTGCCCAGGGCAGAGAGATCAGCCTTGCTTCGGGATTTGCATATGCGCCTCAAGGCCTGATCTCCGCCCTTCCCCTTTCTGTGTTCACCAGAACTCCAAAAATCCTCTGCTTTTATTTTGGAGTTTTTCGTGTTGTTTTTTTTCTATGCCTGTCTCCTCTCTGCTGGGCTGGCTGCTCTCAGAGTCTCTGGTGTCTGGCCTCAGTCTATCTATGGTTGGAGTTTGAATCAGTAGAATGAGTTTCCGGTAAGAGCAGCCACTGCAATTCTCCCTTCTCCTTCCTGGAGCTGACAGCCCCTCCTCCCCCGGGACTGAGCCTGGCAGGGAGGGGCGCGGGTCCCCTGGCCGCAAAAACTTACAGATTTCGCTGATCTCAGCAGTTCCACGTTTTCATGAGTGTTGTATGAAGTATGCCCAAAGACAGATTGCTCTGTGGTGTCCAGTCCACGCAGTTCCTGGCTTTTTACCTACTTTCCTGGAGGAGTAACTAAAACATACAGCTCACCAGTCTACCCAACAGTGAGTTTTTAATCTTCAGAGGCAAGAAGAATCGATAATTGCGTCTTGAGAATATTGGGGTGGGGTCCCTGGAGGATGGGGTCAGCTAAGCTGCAGGAGCCAAGCTCTGCTCCCTCCACCAGGGCGTCTCAGAAAGAGGGGCAGGCACAGAGGAGGAGCAAACGCCTCCCAGGGCTGGCTTGGGGGGCCATGGCCCTGACCTCGGGGGTTCTCTGGGAGCTCTGCAGTCCAGGGCAGGGAAGGTGAGGAGGTGGCGGGGGAGCCTGGGTGGCCCACCCTCATAGTGTGACCTGGTCATTCTTGTCCTTCTCTGGCATCAGTCTCCCCTCCCATCCAGGGATGCCCCCCATATATCCGCACAGGAACCACAGCTTGCCTGGTCCTGGGCTGGGCTGTAGGGCGAGTCTGAGCCCAGAAACAGGAGGGAGAGCCAAGGTTAGCACCGGACCCCCTTCCCTGCACCCCTCCCGGGTGAGGCAGCACCAGATACCCAGAGGACAAATGGCCTCTGGCCACAGCGTGCCTGGCTCAGACGCGGCCTTCCAGTGAGGGGACAGCCAGGCCCAGGCAGGGGGTCCTCAGCCTGCAGAGAGGCCAGGACTAAGGCCCCCGAGAGAGGGGTCACCGCAGGGAGGGGCTGGTCGAAATGGCAATGCTTAAACTCTGGGGAGAAGCCTTGGGAAGGCAACCTTTGGGGGTGCAGGGTTAGCCCTGGGCACCCGGTCCCCCCACCAATCCCCCCACCAAGAGACCCAGAAGGCCCTGTGGGGGAGGCGAGGGGTGGGAGCCTCCCCTTCCCATCTGGCAAGAGCCAGGTTCTTCTGTGCAATTCTTGGGGCAAGGTAATAAAATAATATGTTGATTACGTGCTCCGACTTGGCGGGCCTGGGCCGGGGAACCGGATCCGCCCCTGGGGAGGGTGGTGGGCACGGGCGGTAGCGCCCTCCACAGCCCCCCGGGCCTGAGAAAGTGGAGCCGGATGCAGGCCCCATTTCCTCACCCAAAATACAACCATTAGGGGAAGCTTGCCGGAGAAAACCGCCCCCCTTATCTTGCCCGCCACCCCCGTTGCCAGAGCAACTCCCGCCCCTTTTTCAAACAACCCCCCGCCCTCTATGCCAGCCTATATAAACTTGTACTCTCCCCTAATAAAGGCTCTTGGTTTTACCCTCCTGAGAAACGTGTCCCGCCTGTTCCTTCTCGCCGCCCTCCACACCTTGCACGCCTCCGCCGGGGACCGGGCCCAGTCCCCCGCCTCGCCCTCGCCTCCGGGAAAGAGCCCCCGCCGCCGGTACCCTCCGAGCAACGCCGAGAGCCGAGGGTTCAGCAACCGGCCGCCCCCCGACGCAGTAGACGCGACCGCAATATGTAAAAACCACGCGCGTCTCCCCGCCCCCCTCCCTGACCTCCAGAGGAAGGCACAAGGGTCTCTGCTGGCCCTGGGCTGCACCCTGAACCAGCGCCTGCAGGGTCTGAGCCTGGGGTCCTCGGAGCCCCGCCCTGAGCAGGAGGCCTCCCCCATCCGCCCGCCGGGACCCTGGGCCTGCTCACCCTGGGTCCTGGCCGCCTCCTGCCCTGCCCCTGTCCTTAAGCTAGACGGACTTTCCCGAGGTGGGTGAGGGCGCAGCGGTCATTGGTTCTAGCCCTCGCGGGACTCGTTGACTCAGTTTCCCCGTCACAGCACCCCGGGCGCGCTGGGGGAGCCCCTCTCCCCACCCGGCAGCGCCCCCCTCCATGCCGGCCCAGACGTCAGATGCGCTCCGCCCACGGGCTTTGTCGTCGTTGATTCAGGTTTCTCCGGGGCCTGGGCTCCCTGAACGCTCCCCCGGCGGAGGGTGGTGACACCCGGTCGAGCCTATGGCCTTCCAGGGCACCCCAGGGTGGGGATGGGGAGTGAGGGGCCTTTCCAAGGCAGCCGCCTGTCCTCTTCCCCCCTCCGCCCTCCCGCCCCCTCCTGGCTCAACCCCAGCCCTGGGGTCCTGGACTAAAACCCTGGGGTGGTCTCGGCTTTGGGGGCCTCCGTGTGTGGTCACCCAGCAAGGACATACTGTCTACGTGTGTGGGTTGAATTGGGTGGGGTGGGGTCGGGGGCGGCTGCAGGGGGGAGGAGAAGAGAAGAGGGGATGTGGCTGCCCCAGCCCTTGTGGGGGCCCAGGAAAGGGCCTGGCAACTCTGGAAGCCCCCACAGCCCAGGAGCCAGGAGCCGGCCGCGGGTCCCGCGGGGCCTGGCCCTGCGCCATCCCGCGCCGAGGCGCCCCCTCCCCGCCGTAAGGAGCAGGAAGGGAGGAGGCCGGAGTGGGACAGCGGGTGGGGAGGGAGCCGGAGCAGCGCGTGCAGGAGGGGGCAGGGTCCCGGCACGACCACTGACGCGCCACGAGACCATCCGCGGTGGGCAGGGGGAGGGATGCGGCGGCAGGCGGGGCTCAATTTGGCTACAGAGAAATGCTGGGGTCCGACCCCACAGGCGGGGGACTGGGAAGTCGGTGCGCCCCGCCTGAGTGCCCGGGGCTGGACGGCAGCGGAGGCCAGACCCCGCCGCCCCTGAGGGGGGAACGCCGCACCCCCTCCCCGCACCACTGTCCCTCCCGCACTTCCCGCCTCTCCCCTCCCCGCGACCCCCCCTTTCCTCCTTTCCTCCCCTCTCCCTCCCCTGCCCCCTCCAGTGCTCTGCGTCCCAGCTCTGCTCTCCCACGCCCCCCCTTCCCCCTTCCCCCTCCCTCCCTCCCCCCCTCCTTCCCTTCCCCCCTCCTCCCTCCCCCCATCCTTCCGCTCCCCCCTTCCCCAGCTCCTCCCCCCTTCCCCAACTTCCCCCAACTGCCCTGGGCTGGGCCCCTGATTTCCAGCTCTGGACTCAGCTCCCAAGATCTCCTCCCTTCTTTACCCCGCTCTGCCCCTAGGGACGGGGGGGCGCCGTCCAGGGCTCCACGTTTTCCCGCCAGGACGCCCCCTCCTCAGCCTGCGCCCTCCGCGAGCACCCCGGGCACCCCCTGGCGGCCACGACCGAGGGCGTAGCGGGGTCCTTCACTCCTTGCTTCCCCCCAACGACGTGGGTGGGCTGGGGGGGCTACAGGGGTTGGCAGGCGGGGGTGGGACAGAGTGGGTGGGATAGAGGCAAGGTGCGGCCCAGCTGAGGAGCCTGCGAACCCCCACAGCTCCTTGTCCCTCCCACACACCCCTACACCCCTCCCCCATGTCTCCCTGCGTTCCCCCAC
The DNA here is from genome assembly GCF_015220235.1 of Choloepus didactylus. Lineage (NCBI taxonomy): Eukaryota > Metazoa > Chordata > Mammalia > Pilosa > Megalonychidae > Choloepus > Choloepus didactylus. The sequence continues at coordinate 97,848,175 of NC_051320.1, read as the reverse complement.
CCCGTGTCTCCTCCCAACTCCCTTGTCCACCCTTCCCCCCCATGTTCGCGGACATCCCGTGTTGTCCCCCACCCGACGTCTCCTGTCAACTGAAAAATAACAAACCAAACTGCAAGGCAACAAAGGACCTTTATCTGAGATCTTAGAATTGCAATTTGGGGAGCACAGATGCAGGGAGCAGCCCACACTGTCTTGGCACTTCCAGGCAAGGGTTCTTAGAGGAAAAGATGCCATAAGTTGTCTGTGGTTGGTGGGTATTGGGGTGCCCCAGATGCCCTTCAGGTCGGATCCAGCTGAGTTCTTTGTTTTGTGGTTTGCTTACAGGCTCTGGGTGTCCTCGGGGATTTGAGGAACATGGTTGCTTGAGGCTTTGCCTACTTTGGCAGTTTGTGGTATCTGACTGAGATTTGCATAAAAGTTACCTCCAGAATGACTTCCTGACCCTGTTTTAAATATCAGCCATAGTGACTCTATTTTGTCTTGTTTCTTTTCACATTTCCCTCTTGTGACTAAGGTCTTTCTCTGAAAGCATCACTGGTCAACATTTGGTGTCAGTCCCCCAGTGCCAGGCAGGCTCACCCTGGGAGCCATGTCCCATGTAAGAGGAGGGCAGGGAGCTCATGTGCAGAGTTTGGGTTAAAAAAAGACGACATCTGAGCAACAAGGAGTGTTCAGGGGGTGACTCTCGGGCAGTTATTATAATTAGGCTGTTTTGTCATTACAGAAGTAAGTGTCATAAGTGCAAGCATCAAATCAAGTGCTTGGTACATTAGCATGGTTCGGGAGGTAGTGGTGGCTGTTCTAAATAAGAGATATTATAGTGACTATAATAATAATTTTTAATTCAATTTTATTAAGATATATTCACAAACCAGACAATCATCCACAGTGTACAATCAATTGTTCACAGTACCATTATATGGTTGTGCATTCATCACCATAATCAATTTTTGAACATTTTCATTACTACCAAAAAAAAAAAAAAAAAAGAATAATAAAAATTCAAGTGAAAAAGAACACCCAAAACATCCCATCTCCTCATCTCTCCTATTATTCATTTACTTTTAGTCCCCATTTTTCTATTCATCTGTCCATACATTGGATAAAGGGAGTGGGAGCCACAAAGTTTTCACAATCACAAGGTCACACAGTGTAAGCTATATAGTTATACAATCATCTTCAAGAATCCAGGCTACTGGGTTGCAGTTCAACAGTTTCAGATATTTCCTTCTAGTATTCCAATCCAGTAAAAACTAAAAAGGGATATTTACATAATGCATAAGAATAACCTCCAGAATGACCTCTCAACTCGTCTGAAATCTTTCAGCCACTGAAACTTTATTATTAGGTCCAACAAGGCTTTCTCAATCCCACAAAGCCAGGGCCAAGCTCATCGCCATGAGTCATGTCCCACGTTGCTAGGGAGATTTACACCCCTGGGAGTCATGTCCCATGTAGGGGAGGGCAGTGAGTTTACCTGCAGAGTTGGCTTAGAGAGAGAGGCCACATCTGAGCAACAAGAGGTTCTCTGGGGGTGACTCTCAGGCACAATTATAAGTAGGCTTAGTCTCTGCTTTGCAGTAACAGCTTCATAAGGGCAGTCCCCAAGATCGAGCCCTCATCCTTCTAAATTGGTATCCCCAATGCTTGTGAAAATATCATTAATTCCCTGACAATTATTTTTTAAAAAGGATTAGCAAGATTTGAAATATGCTACAAACCCAGTCTGCCCAAGATCTAAGATCTAGCCAGCTAAGTAAGTCTCAAGCTCCAGGGTCCCCTGGTTCATGTAACATTTGAATTTTCTCTCTGATGTCTTTAATGTCTGTCCAGGCGAATGCCTGTGGGTGCAGCTGATAACTGTGGTCCTTCCAGGGAGCCTAAATTAGTGCAGACCAGCGATTTGACAGATTGCCTCGGTCAGCAGCCCTTTGTGTGTCTGGGGAAAGGCTGGGGAAAGGCAAGGACCAGGAGAGAGGGTAAGGGCGAGAGTGAGGAGTTTAAAAGGGGTGGGGTTCATTACGGGAGGGACAGAGATGCACTGGGTACAAAAGAAGGGCTGAGGGAGGAATACAAAATGCAAATAAGAGAATAACGGGATAATGACGAAGATTATAGCAGGCATTACTGTGTTCCAGAATCAGGTCTGCTCCTGGTTCTTGGGTGAGCTGTCCACATCACTTGTCATCTGCTGGGTGACGTAAGCCTGAGATCAGCAGTAAGTATTAATTCTAGAGGCCTGGTTCCGGGATTGGAATAGTTGTCTGCTCTCCCGTCTACTTCTGGTCCATGGTAATTTTGATCTGAGTCCTCAATAGGAACGGATTTCCAGGCAGGGCTGGGAGCTTTCTTTAACCGAGAAATGTGAAGCCAAGAATCAGTCCCTTCTAGTTTAGCTGCACGTGGATCAAAGTGCCGACAGGATACTTTGTAGTGAGGTTGGAGCACATCTTCATGCAGGTGTCTTTTCCAGTGTACAAAGTCGCCACAATGAAGACTGTGGTTTTGAATGTCTTCTCTCGGGAGTGCTCCATGAGGGGATTGTTCTACCAAGGTTTCTTTTCCTTTTTTTAAATGTTTTCATTAGTTCTTAACAATAGGTTAGCACATTTCCTTCCATGAGGCTCGGCTCATATATTCTAGAGTTTATTTTCATAGGTCTCCCTATTATAATTTGAAATGGGGATAACTGAGTTTTCCAAAAGGAGTGCATTTTAGAGTTAATAAGACTGTAGGGAAGGTGTTGGCCGTGGTGGATTGGGGGTTCCATGAATTTAGCTAACTGAGTGTTAATTATACTATTTGTTCTTTCTATGAAGCCTGAGGATTGGGGGTGAGAAGTACAATGAAAATGTTGCAGAATAGGCCATATCTTGCATATTGTCTTAACAATTTATCCTGTAAAGTGGATTCCTTGGTCACTGTGAAGTTCTGAGGAAATTCCCCAATTTGGAATTATTTTTTCTAATACCTTTGTGACAGTGGCAGCAGTGGCTTGTCCACAGGGAAAGGCTCCTGTCAAATGGGAGCACACGCAAATCATTAAACATATTTATAGCCTTGGGATGGGGGTAGTTGAATAAAATCCAATTGCAAAATTTTAAAAGGTTCAGTTGGTGAGGGAAAATGTCAATGGGAGCTATGGAAGGATTTTCCTGGATTATACTTGGGACAAATCAAGCAATTGTGATATATGTTTTCATAGCTATTTGAAGGGATGGTTTCCTCAGCTTGCTTTTTATCAGTATTCCAGTGAGACATATTATGAATAATTTCCAAAACTGTTTCCTGGTGGCAATTAGGGAGGAAGACTATTTATTATTAGGGCCAAGTTATGATTTAACTGCAGATTTATAAAAGCAGCTGGCATTTTTTCCCCACATTTTTATCTTCTGAGGAGGAGCGTTTTGTTGAGCCTCAAGGAGTAATGTTTTTATATTTCCAATTACTATTTGGTTCCAAAGTCATGATAGAAACAGGAATAAGGTTAGAATTCTCAGCTTCACTTTCTGCAGCTGTATCTGCACGTGGTTGCCAGTGCTTTTCTCCATATTTGCCCAAGAATGACGAGGAATTTTAATTATAGCCAAAGCCTTTGGTAACAGTAAAGCTCTGAGCAATTCTGTAACATAAGAGCTGGGTTTTTTCCTCACTGGAGGCAAAAACAAGCTTTGCTTTTGCAACATCCCCAAATCACAAACCAGCCCAAAGGCATACCGAACATTAGTGTATGTATTTGCTGTTTTTCTTTCTGCAAGTATTTGGGTCCTTGTGAGGACAGAGTTCAGCTTGCTGGGCCGATGTAGGATTAGGTGAGGGATTTGCTTTATGATCTCATGGTTAGAGGTAGTAGCGTATCCAACACGATAGACTCCTGAGCTACCTTCAAGGTGGGAACCATTTGTAACCAACTGTCAATTGTGTTTCTTGTAGATATATTAGGGGGTTAACACTTGGTCAGTTAAAGCTATGCAGTCCTGGGGCGTTTCCTCAGAAATAGTAAGAAGTAAAGTAGCAACTTATGATTGTGACAACAAAGTGGGAGAGTAAAGTACCAGAATTTCTCAAGAAGTTCATCTGTTGGTAGAAGGGACTTCAGCAGAATGAGGGACACCAACAGCTAAGAGATGTCCCATAATTGATTCTTCAATTGATTGAGAGTTTTGCTGGTGCAGGAATGGACCTCATGCAAGGGGGACGTCCTTGGCCGCGGTGTCTGGTTGCAGCTGGAACGTCCTAGAGGCCTGTGGTGTCTCCATGCTTTTGTGCAAGGAAACCTCAGGCTTTCCTTCTCTTTCAAGGATCGAAGAGTAAAAACGGTGATTTGTAATTAGGGTATCCCTGAGCTGGAGTGCTGGCAAACTATGCTTTATTTCTTTGAAGGAATTTTAGTAGTTTCATCCAAATAAGGAGCTCAATTTGTTCAGCTTTAAACAAGGCATATACAAGTTGAGACATCAAAGAAAAATTAGGAATCTGATACCAGACAAAGGTGGTGGATTCTTTGCCCAATGCACCCAATTAACCAATTCCTGAGACTCTGGGGTTTCAAAGAGAGAAAGAGTTCATTGCTAGGTGCAAAGCAGGAGAGCACATGGTCTAGCGGCCCAAAAATCTGTCTCCCCAAGTCTAGGGGTTCAAGGTTTTTGTGGATTCCAAGAAAGGAAGATGAAGTCGTTACAGTTTCAATAGTGAGTATAAACAGGAACAATTTACAAATGTAAAAGAGTGAAACTGGGCTGGAACCAGTTAATGGCTGACTCAGCTTCCTCCATTAGCTCTGGGGTGTTTGCCCTTACAAATTTCTAAAGTTAAAAAAAAAAAAATGCACAAAGGCACAAAATATGGTCTTTACAATCATTATCAGAGATCAGGGCAGCTAAATTATAGTTCAGAGATTTCAGATATTTCCCCCTCTCCAATGTATCAGAAAGAAAAAAGAATATATAATGATTCAGTAGTCATAATCATCCCTTAAATCCTAACTTCTTGGTTACAGCTCCTCCCTCTCATTTGATAATTCTCTCAATCTTGAGGGATATCTGGGCGACGACTCTTGTATCTTCATGCTGAAAAGTGGTGTTGACATGATGAGGCAGACGGATGAAACTGGTTGTTGTTCTTGGAGAAACCGGTACTCCTGGTTTTCAGGGCTTATCTAGCATAGGCACAATCCGGAAGCTTTAAGTCTCTGAAAAACAAACTTAAGAAGTAAAACTTTTATATACTTTAGAGTTTCCAGGAACACTGTTTGCTGGAGATTTCCATGCTGTAGCAGTTTGCAAAATTTACAAAGCTCTTTGAACATGCATACTTCCCTCCAATAACAGTATTCATGAAGGGGAGAAGAGACTGAGATACTATAGATTAACGGAAGGAAGAAATTTATGCTTGGATTTGGAATACAGTCAGGCATTTAAATACTTCACAGTGACAACACACAAATGACTACAATATGCCTAAAACCTCTCAGAAGAGCCCAAGGTTGAAATATAATCAGCTCTCCAACAGTTAAGGGCTTTCTCTCCAGGAAAAAACTCAAATTTTTCTCAGAATTATTCCCAGATACTAAATAACATGAGGAATATGTTAGTTTGCAAAATTAAGTTATGGCTTTAAAAAAAAAAACTAGCTCAGAGCTCTATTTATTCAAATGCTAGTTTCTTATTTAAAGGTCTTACAAGTGTCATCTCTTCTATGAGGTCTTCTTAGTCATTCTTTATCTACCTGCTTTTTAAATTCTTCCAGCATTTCTATTCCTTTATTACTACTGTCTTGTATTAGCCCTGGTACAAGTATATCTTAACTAGAATTAAATTCTTTGAAGCCAAGAATTGTCTTCTCCATTCATGACAGCATTTAATAAAAATGTACTGATGGGCATTTAAAAAGCCAATGCAAATTCAGATTTTTCCACACACTGGGGTAACAAATGGCAAAGTGATTAAAAAGCCAGATTCTTTAAAATCCACATAATCAAGGTTACAACAATCTCATTTATATTTCTACGAAACTTAACTGATTTCTTAAATAGAATATATTTGAAGCATCAGCATTATCTTCCATTACCAGGTGCATTCCTCACTTTATGCAACCTGTCTGGTTGGGCTATTTTTAAGAGAGATTTTGAGAATGTATTTATAATATCAATTGGTTAATTTGTCCCAAGCCTAAATCCAGGACATTTCATTTTACTCACCACCCCTCCCCCGTCCCACTGCACCCGCCCCCTCCCCACCCCACCCCCACCCCACCCCCTTAGATGGTTAGACCGGGGGGTGGGGTGGGGGTGGGGATGGGGGTGTAACAGGGATGGGTAAGACAGAAAGAATGAGCCCCGGCCTCATTTCAACTTGATTTTAAAAGTTTTAGGTAAGAGCAGAGGGATGAGAGCTCCTAGCTCTTCTTTTACTTGCTTCCAATTATTAGATCTAGTTCACTTAAGGCTGCGACCTGGACAATTGTTAAAGGGCTTTGCCTTTTTCAGAGGCAGCCCTCTGGTAGCTCCCTGCTGCCCAAGGGAAATTCCAGGATAATTCCCAGGTTTACAGTAATTACAAAACCAAGGCTTTGAATTCTGCTACCCAGATGGTTTTTTCTTTTTTTCCCCCTTTGGGATACTAGGGGTCCTAATTTATATATAAAAGTGCTTATTTGTCTTTAAGCCATTCAAATACAGCTCTTTAAGAATTTTTTGTTAATTTGCTATTATCATCCGGAGGTAGGGGAATATACATTGAACAGATAGACAGACACAAATAGAAAGGTAGTCACAAGAAACAAATAAATACCTTTGATAGGGTCAAATAATGGATTGAATATACATTATCTTATCCCATTTCTGCCCTTTTGCAGAAAAATTTTAGAGCCATTCTCAGGCCATTTCTCCTCTGATTCTAAATCATATTGAGGCCAGACTGTGTGACAGAAATAAACCTTTTTCTCATAGACTCATAACTAAAATCTTTCCAATTTTTCAATACAGCCCAAGTTCCCCATTTTGAAGAATTTTCATGATCAGTAAGCAATTAGGATCACTTGACCAACACGAATGCCACATACCAGCTAACAAATTTAAACAGACACTTAACACTTACTATATTTAAGCAACACACCAATTAATAACTAGATCAAACACACCAACTATCAATTAAACAGGCATTAAATGCTTAACTCACTGATTAACAATTTAGCAAGCATTAAACTCTATACCTGGGTAATACACTGGCTAACAGTTAAACAGTCCTACTTAATTTCATTGAACACCAATTAATTGTTGGGTTACTTATTTTCCAGGAGTGTACTCAACAGACAAACTCAGGCCAGGGCTTCAAACCCGGAACAGAAGTGTACCAGGAAACAGAACGGTGTGGAGGGAAACAGAACGGTGTGGAGGTCAGAGCTAGGGGAATGTTCTGGAAGTGAGACCCAGCCCTCCAAGCCTGGGTCTAGAGGGCGCAAACCACGAACTAACTACCTGTTCCGCTTTTACCCTGATGACCCGCTCACCCAGTCAGGTGTCTGGACTCGGAACTGGAAACAATTTCTCTCTTTGAAGGTTTTTAAGGTGCCAAAAGGGTCTGGAGTGCCAGCAGAACAGAGAAAAACCCGACTGTGAGCCTCTAGACTAAGAACGTCCAGCTGCCGCAAAAGAGTCGTTCACACTGCCTGCTTGTCCTGCGGGTCAGAGCCTCGGGCACGCGACCTCCTTGCTTCTTAAGGCCTTTTGATCCCACCAGAGCCACCAGTTGATAGCCGGCAAAGGTGGTGGGTTCTCTGCCAGATGCGCTCAAATAACCAATTCCCGAGACACTGGGTTTCAAAGAGCTAGTTTATTGCTAGGTGCAAAGCAGGAGAGCAGGTGAACTGTTGGCCTTTAAAATCTGTCTCCCCAAGTCTAGGGGGCTCAAGGTTTTTGTAGACTCCAAGAACAGAAGATGAAGTTATTACAATTTCAATAGCAAGGGTAAGCAGAAACAATTTACAAATGTAAAGGAGTGAAACTGGGCTGGAACCAGTTAATGGCTGACTCAAGTTCCTCCATTAGCTTTAGGGTATTCGCCCTTACAAATTTCTAAAGTAAAAAACAAAACAAAACAAAACAAAAAATGGACAAAGGCACAAGATTGGGGCTTTTGCAATCATTATCAGACATCAGGACAGCTAAATTATAGTTCAGAGATTTCAGTATTTACCTCTCTCTGCTCTGTTATATGGGAAAGAAAAAAGAATATTTATATAATGATAGTGTAGTCCTAATCATTCATTAAATCATAACTTCTCGGTTACAAATCCAATTTCTACAATATCCTACCTGCAAGTCCTAAAAATCCTCCTAATTGACGCCGGGTCTTGCGGGGAGAGGTTAGCTGCCCTGACCTAATTTGGGCAGGGCCTGGGGGAGGCCCTGGGGGCAGGGGGAGGTGGGCAGGAAGAATTCAGGCTGTCAGCAGGCCACGAGGACGATGACGGGAAGAGGGTCGTGTTTACATTTTACTTCTTTGGCTAAAAGGACAGGACTGTGTATGGGACTTAATTCCTTACCCTGCTCTGATGAATCTGGTTCTTAGAGTTCCCTTAATTTCCCCTTTTGGGGGAAAGATTTATGTGCTTGGAATAATCCAAGGAAATCCCTTCCAAGAAGGTGACTTGGCGCAGCGCCTTTCAACGGAAGCTGACGAGTGCCTTGCAGGTGCCCTAACTGAAAGGGCCTTGGGGACACTGCAGAGGCCCTGGGTTTACGGGAGGCTCCCACCATTTCAGTTGTTTCTGTTCTCCGGGGAGGAGGGTGGTGGGATTCAAGACAGAGCAGGGGGCCGCACATTTCCCGGAGCCCCGACGCCCCCGTCTCCGACGGTCAGCTCTGTCTCGCCTGAAGGTGAGGCTTGGACGCCTGGAAAAGCCTCTGCCGGTCCCCGGGCGGCCCTCGCGGCACGAGGACGGGAGCCTTGCTCTCTCGGGGGGCACAGAGCACGGGGGTGCTGCTGTTTCTGGGTGTTTGGGGCAGCCTCTTTCCCAGTGTCCAGGTTATTTACAGCAGTGGAAAGTACCGGCCCCTGAGCCCTGGTGCCTAAAACGGCCACTGGAGCTTATTTGGCTGCTGTAACTGGAATTACAGCAGGTATAGTTCACTGTTTTTGCTTGGGAGGGTTTCTTTCTTTCTTTTTTCCCCAGCCTTTTTAAAGGTGTGATCTGACTGATCTGTAAGTTTTACTAAACCGTTAGGTTCCATTTTGGCCCAATTTAGTTGTTTACATTTTAGAGTGGTGCTTAGTTCTTCTGAAAAGCTGTTAAAATTAAAATTAAATAGGGTAAAATAGGGTTAACGTTTCATAGTTCAATATGGTCAGGACCTGAGCACTGTTTAAAGTTTGCGTGAGCCTGTTATAATATTCACATATGGGCTCACTGAGTTTCTGGGCACATTGTTGGATTTTTATCCAACTGATAAATTGGTAGAAAACTTCAGGTAGGACCTTATGAAGTCTCTTAGCCTAAATGCTTCAGTTTGTCTGTAGTTTATTTTGAAAAGTCATTTAAGGGATCTTTCCAATTAGCTTTGTCTATTGAGATTTTGGCAGGACCTTCACCAGAGCCATGAGAGTTAACTGATCAGGGCTGAGTATCCAGGCTCCTAAGTCTGAGTGATAAGATTGAATTATTTCACAAAACCTACTGGATCTGCAGCAGGATTGGGGAAATCATATTTTTAGAGAAGGGGAGTTCAGCTAAGCTAGGACACAGAAGAGGAGGAAGGACGCATTTAAAGGAGGGAAGAGCCAGTCAGGAATTCTGGATAATTTTTCAAGCTTGATAATGTGCTTAGATATGTCTTTGTTAATTAGGATTTGTTTCTTGAAGAGAGGCAATTTTAGAATTAGCTATATATTTGGAAGCTTCCAAGTACCAATTAAAGTAAGTGTCCCTTTCAGTTACCTTAGTTTTAGAGCCTCTATTTTCTAGTTGAGCACAGAAGTATACCAATTTATTTATATCAAAAGTACTCCATTGTGGCCATTATAATTTAAGATTTTCTCTAGTGTGCCAGGCCCAGTGGGATAGGATTTTACATGATGCAGTACTATATATATTTTTTTAGAAGGAACTAGCTGGTGAGCTAGATGTCGGGGCACCCTTGGAGTTCTTTGAGGATGGGAACCCATTCTCTCTGTTGGTTCTGATGGCGAGCGATCGTAAAGGCCAAGCCTGAGGGGACTGTTCTGGGTTTGGGGCAGGTGTGATGTTTAAGGTGCTTTCCACGGGATACTTGCTTTACCTGCTGGACACCCTGTGCTCCAGTTGTCCGACCAGGTGTTCCTCGTTGCATGGACATTGTCCTGAGGGGACAGGTGACCTTGGGGTCAGTCCAGCCCGCCTCTGATTACCTTATCCTTTCACGGAGTCTTGTCTTTGGAAGCTGAGGCTTCTCCTCAGAAAGTGGTGGGCACTCAAATAGCATTTGAGCCCTTGTTCTGTGCCCACCAAAATGGTTTTTTGAGGTAAAATTGTGAGGGAGGAGGCCATCCACTGAAAAGAGTTCAATACCTAAGTGGGATTTTTAAAAGACCTGTTTGAGTACTCACCAGACAAGGAAATTTTCCTTGTATACCAAAAAGGGCAAATACAAAAGGGCTGCTGCCACCAGCCCAAACCAAAAGAACCAAAGTTCAAATGCCTTTTACCAGAATCACCCAGAGAGAGGCCAGAATCTCACCCGAAAAGAGAAGGTTCAGAGGTGAGAAGACTCAGCAACAGGAACCCAGAGCCATGGGGTGGGGTGGGGGGAAGACAGAGCCGGGACTGTGCTCAAACCCTGTGGCAGCTCCAGAGTCGGGTCGGTGGTCACTTCGGATCTGTTCTGGTTTGCTAAAGCTGCTGAAATGCAATATACCAGAAATGGACTGGCTTTTACAACGGGGGTTTATTAGTTCACAAATTTACAGTTCTAAGACCATGAAAATGTCCCAACCAAGGCATCAAGAGTAAGATGCCTTCTCCAAGAAAGGCTGATGGCATCTGGGGTTCCTCTGTAACATGGGATGTCTGCTGGTCCTCTCTCGGTGTAGCTTCTGGTTTCTATGGCTTTCTCCAAAATGTCTCTGCCTTTTATCCTCTCATAGAGAACTCCAGCAGGGAATTACAACCCACCTTGAATGGGGTGGGTCACATCTCCATGGAACAACTTAATCAAAAGACCCCACCCACAATAGATCTGCCCCCACAAGATGGGATTAAAAGAACATGGCTTTTCTGGGGTACATAATAGATTCAGACTGGCACAGGATCCCACTTCTGGCACCAAATAATGTCAACAAATTAAAAGCAAATGAAGCTGCAAGGCAACAAAGATATTTATTTGGGGCCTGTGATGATTTGAAGCTGTATGTCCCCCCAGAAAAGATCACGTTCTTAAAGCTAATCCATTCCTGCGGGTGTAAACTGTTGTGGGTGGGGCCTTATGATTAGCTTCTTTCAGTTGTGGCTGCCCCACGTGGGTCCTAATACTCTTACTGAAGCCCTTTATAGGAGAGCAAATACAGAAAAAAGCCAGAGGAGATCAGAGAGAAAAGCCAGCGAAGTGGAGAGGGGACACACAGAGAACAGAGAGAAACCACAAAACAGAGAGGAAGGCACTAGGGCCAGAGGCTGGAAGCAACGAAACCCGGGGGAGGAGGGAGAGAGCAGTGAATGCGCCGTGTGCCCTAAGGCTCGCTGGTCGCCAGTCTTCAGCGAAAACGCATGGCCTGTTGATGCCTTGGTTTGGACGTTCTCACGGCCTCAGAACTCGAAGCTTGTGAGTTAATAAATCCCCATCATAAAAGCCAACTCATTCCTGATATACTGCATTTCAGCAACTTTAGCAAACTAAAACGGGGTCTTAAGTTGCAATTTGGGGAGCACAGTTTCAGGGAGCACCCCATATCATGCCCTGTCTCAGCATCTCCAGCCAAGGGATTTTAAACGAAAAGAAGATTGGAGGAATTGTCTGTGGTTGGTGGATATTTGGGTGCTCCAGATGCCCTTCAGGTTAGAGGCTTACTGAGTTCTTTATCTTGGGGCTTGTTTCCGGGTCTGGATGTCCTCGGGGCCTTGGGGAACGGTGTTGCTTGGGGCTTCACCTGCTTTGGCAGTTTGTGGTCTCTGGCTGAGATCTGCACGGGAGTCGCCACAGAACGGCCTCCCGACTCCCCTTTAAATCTCTTAGCCACAGTGGCTCTATTTTGTTTTATTTGTTTTTAGACTCCCTTCCTCTCCATCTGCCACCCCCTGTCTCCTGACATCCCCCATGCCCCCCCCAACACCCCGTTTCTCCCTTCCCCTTCCCCGTGTCCCTACCACAGCCCCTCTGTCCCTCCTACACCCCATCTCCCTTTTCCCTGTTCCCCCCACCTCTGGGTCCCACCCATACACCCCTTCCCCCCATGTTTCCCCCACACTCAGCCCCAGCAGTCCCCACTGCCTTCAGGATGCAAAGCTCTTGGTGGGGGACCGGGGACCTCAGTCTGGTGGACAGTTCTCTGGCCTGGAGCTGGGAGGCCTGGGCTTGCAGCCAGCTCCCCCAGACTGCCCAACTGCACCAGGCGGGGGTGGGGACAAACAGAGGCTCTGCAGAGACCCTTCTCCCCGGCCACGTCCTGGGATATAGGCAGCAACTCTGTGCCTGGAATGAGGGGGCAGGAAAGTCAAGGGGTCCCCACCTGATAGAGTCTGGGGGGACATGGAGAACTGGCACAAGACTCCTAAGGGGGAGAGTTAAAGGACAATGGGAGGACAGCAGGGTGGGGAGCCCTGGCTGGGTGTATGAGCAGGGGCACCCCTGTCCCAAAAGGCCTCACCTGTCCCTTTTGGGTGTGAAACTTCTCCCCCAAGTCCCCAGGAGAGAAGGACTGGGACGGGGCTGCAGCCGAAACAGGGCTTCCAAGACTCCCTCCCCCAAGTCCCTGGCTGTGCAGACCCCGAATCAAAGTTGCCAGGACCTGTGCCCAGTTGCCTGGACTCCCCACAACCCGCCCCTCTCCCATGTAGAGATGTGACGTGTGCAGCTCAGGTCTTCACCCCCTTCCCCCATGCACCCCCTTTCCCACACCCTTCCCCACACTTTCCCAGTTCCTCTGGGCCCCACGCAGTCTGCTCAGCCTCAGGGTCACTCGGGTGCCCTGCCCGGGCCTGTGCTCCTGGGCGCTGTCTCCCTGCAGCGGGCGAGACCCCAGGCCCTGGGCAGACAGAGAGCAGTCAGTGTGGTCAGTGTGGGCTCCGGAGGCAGGGCCCCCTGCAGCGTCCTCTCTGGGCCCCCTGGCCCTGTGGGCTGGACTCTCCCCTCCGGAGCCCTGGCCCCTGCCCTGGGACACGCAGCTCCTCCCACCCTCCTTCCGACCCCTCCCACCATGCCCAGGGGCCCGAGGAGATGGGTGGGGGATAAGGCTCCAGGAGACCCTCGGGCTTCCCTGCCCCACTGCCCAGCCATGGGCAAGGCCGCCCTGGGCCTCAGTTTCCCCAGCGGGAGAGACCCTGGCCTCCCGGTCCCCGCCTCCTGGCATGGATGGGGCAGGGAGCTCACCCTGCAAATCCCAAAGTCTGGGCTGGGGCCTCTGGAATCTTCCTCAGACCCAGGGGACTGCCCAGGGATGGGGGCTGAGTGACCACAGGGCTGCCCCACCCTGTCCTCTGCCCTCCTGGACCTCACTGCGGGCTGAGCCCACCCCCACCCCCCCCAGGCCTCCAGGAAACCGAAACCCAGAGCCCGGCTCCTCCCCCCTCACTTTCCACCCCCTCCCCTCCTCCTGCTTGGCACCCCCCACACACCCCACCCTCTGTGCCTCCCCCAGGCCTCCAGGAAACCGAAACCCAGAGCCCGGCTCCTCCCCTCCCCTGCACCAGCTCCCCCACTCCCTCCCCTCCTCCCACCCCCGGCCGGGCAGCAGGAGCCAGGCAGGACCCCCGGCTTCCCGGGACGGGCAGAGGAAACGCAGGGTCCCGAGGCCTCCCCGGCCTCAGTGTCCCCGTCTGGAAAGCGGGAGTGACCACCCCACTCTCAGTGTCCTTGCACGAGGAGCAGGGACGAGTTAAAGTCACTTTTAATTTTAATTGAAGGAGCTTAAGTCAGTGTTACCAGCGGAGCATTGGTTAGCGTCACCCCTGCTGGCTGCCTCACGGCCCCCGTGGCTCCCCAGCGTCCTCAGGGTCCAGTCCAAATAGTGACCCTGGCCTGGGAGGTCTCAGGTGCAGTTTCCTCTCTTCACGATCCCGACCACTCCAGCCCCAGTTCCTCTAATAAAGTAGCTTGCATTTAATTCCGAGTGAACGTGGGGAACTCGTTCTATCTCGGGACTGAGAACACCCGTGGAGAGCCACCGTGTCCCTCAAGGGGATTCTGACTCGCATCCGCTTCCACTCATTTCCTTCCTTCTGTTTTTAACGCTGGTCGGCGTCACCCAAGGAATCAAGATGTCTGCACCCCTCCGCCCTGGTTTGCCGATGGTTTCCCCCTGGGGGGCTTGCCTCCCGGGCCTGCCTTCCCCTCGGCTGCACGGGCTCTGCAGCCCCCCAGCCCCCTCTCCCAGGGCGGGGCCTCCTCTTGTCCCCCGTCAGGGCAGCGACGATGCGGACGCAGCACTTGCCTGGTTCACGGGTCACACCCTGTGCCACCGCCCCCGCCCCTCGCTTCTGGTCTCAAGAACCCGGGGCACAGGGCTAGGATATCAGCCCAGGGGACCCGGAATCCCGACCCCAAGGGAGACCAATGTCCCACCGCTTGGGACAGTGTTCCTGGGACTCTGAGCCCTGATGCGTGCACATCAGCCTGACAGCCGGCCTGACACTGCCTGCCGGGTGGGGGCCGAGCAGATGGGGTCGCCAGCAGGGCCCGGGTCCTGTCACATTCCCTCCCCCAGCTGGGCAGCCCCGGAGCCTGGTGATGAAGCAATGAATTAACACACGTGCGGGCCTGACACCCCACGAGCGCTTGCTACACCCACTCCAGCCCAAACCCAAGACCTCCTGGCTATCGATGCTTCTGCCCGACTGCAAACTGCTGGCCTCGGCTGTGCTGCCTGTCGCTCCCCTCCCGAGTGGGGTGTGGGAAGGGGAACAGTATGCCCATGCCCCAGTGAGCGGGGGCCCACGGGCCTGACTGCAGCCCTCAGGAAGGTGCCCAGCCTTCTCCAGGCCCCTGCTGCCCAGGGGGTGGCACTGCCTCCCACAGGCCCTGGGACGACCCTCACCCGCTGCAGCTCTGGGGCCAGGTGGTCCCTCTCATCCAGGGGTGGTCCCTGCAGCTCCCCCACCCAGAGACACCCTTCCAGCCCAACCCCACCTGCCCTTTCCCAGGATCGCCCCAGGACCTCCTGCGTGTCTGGACAGAGAACTTCCCCTCAACCCCTCCCAGCTGTAAGATACTGGGACTGGGGCTCCCTTCTAGGCTCTGCAAGCACCCTGCTGTGCACTCGGGGTTCCCAGGTGGCTGGCTCTCAGGGTGGGACTGCACCCAGGGGACCCGAGGCTCTGGGTCTCGGCCCCTCCCCGCTGGGCCCCTGCTGGGCTGGGGGCTCCTGGCAGGGAGGGTACCCACAGTCACACACTCACAGGAAGGGGTGGAAACATCTGTTTATTTCAGGCACCAAAGAAGCAACAGGAAGGAAGAGGCAGTGTGGGGGGGCAGCGAGGGGGAGGCTCAGCGCCTCTGTGGGTGGGAGCTGATTCCTGGGCCCAGCAGCCCAGACTGGGAAGGGGTGGAACCAGCCCCCCAGAAGGCTCCCCTTGAAGTGTGGGAAACGTGGGATGAGAGAATGGAAGAGCGAATGGGCTTTGGAGGCAGAGCTCTGGGGTGATGACCCTGGATTCCTGACACCCTCCTGGACCTGTCACGGATGCCCTCCCCGCACACCAGCCCACCAGCAGCACGCTCACCCTTCCCAGGTGCAGCTGCACAAAGCACACCCTCTTCCGCCACCCCAACACATACTCACCCACCCGGACCCCACCTCTGGCTGGCCAGCCTGGGGGGTGCACGGTGCCAAGGCCCAGAAGCCCCTCCAAGGGTGTCTGAAGGCCTTGGTCCCGTTCCTGGCTCCCTCAGACTCCGGGGGCTCCTGTCCCTTCCCAGAGCCCCCGAGGAGGGTCCCATCACTGACCCCAGAAAGGAGGGCAGCTGGCTCCTTGCGGAATGGGAGGTGGGGGCAGGGCTGGGGCCCTGGGGCCAAGGGGCGGGGCCAGGCAGATGGGGACAATCTGCCGGGGTCTGGGCCTCCTCCCTGAGCTGGGAGCCCGTCAGGGCTGGCCCCGGGCCTGGTGGTCAGAGTCTGAGCCACAGCAGAGCCGACAGCAGGCTGAGCAGGAGCCCGAGGCCCATCACGGTGGCGTTGGCCCGCAGCCCGCCATCAGCGGCGCTGAAATTGCACAGGGAGCTCTGGCAGCAGTGGGTGCCCACAGACGCCACGCCGATGTCGACGCTCGGGCCAGGGCAGATCGGGGAGCAGCCCTTGTTCAGCGTTTGTCCAAAGTCCACGAATTTGCCTGCACCAGAACACGGGGTCGTGAGCAAGTGGGGACAGCCGGGGGCCCGAAGCCAGCCCCCCAGGGCAGCACTCACCGATGCCGGCCGCTGTGGTGATGGTCACGCAGTAGTTGTCGGAGCTGGAGCAGACCGTGGGTGTCAGGCAGTAGAGATTGCTCTTCTGATTCGTGCAGGAGAAGCACAGCAGGGCCTGGGCTGCAGAGGGAGGGACCGTTGCAGCTGACACCCCACCTCATGGCCGGGAAGCCTTCCAGACCCTCTCAGCCCTGGCCCTGATGCTCAAACACCTAACCATCACCTTGGCTGTTGACTGCACAACCATCAAATGCCCAGCCCTGTACTGGAGACTGGGGGGAATGACACCAGACCCCAGGCCTCGAGAGCATCAGGGTGACAAGAGCATGGCTGGGACCAGGTGGAAGAGATCTGGAAGGCCACAGGGAAGGCCACATGGGAGCTGGCCCTGCAGGACCCCTGGACATGCTTGGGAGTGGAGGGGAAAAGGGTGTCCAGAAAGAGGGCACAGCACATGCAAAGGCCCAGGGGCCCCGAGGGCACCTCACCTCGCTCCACACCCAGAAGGGCAGCCAGCAGCACCAGCAAGATCTTCATCCTGGAGGGGATAGATGTTCCGTGGAGGGGCTCACAAGTCAGAGAAGCCTGTCCTGCTCTGGAGAGACGTGAGCATGTTAGAGAGGCCAGGCTACCCACCCCAAACCAGGTCCTGCCCCACCAGCCTGGTGCCCCACTTTGTAAGTGGGGAGTCTGGGGCACAAACAGGGGTAAGAACCTTCCAGCTTCCAGCAGCAGAGCCAGAACTCAGGGTGCCTTCTGCTCCGTGCCTAACCCCTCACACACACACCTGCAGTGCCACCGTGATGTCACACACGTGAACTTCTGCATTATCCCAACTGCTCCCTCTCCCACGAGCCCTAGAGAACAGATGTCTTCCCTTTCAGTAAAGCAGTAAATCAGCTCGTCCCCCGGTCAGTGCAGATGATCATCGAGTGTGAAAGTGCTGCCTCTCCTCCCGCCGCCGCCGACAGGGCTCACGGAGGCCCCCTAATAAATCTGCGACTGAGTTGTGCTTTGCTCTGCTGTGCCCCCCGCAGTGTGGCAGAGTCTCTGCTATTACGCAGCCCCTCGCCTTACCCGAAACACGTGGGGGAGTGCCAGGGCCCCAGAAGAGGAACTTACCATCCTCAGAATCGTTCCCAGAGGGAGGACCAGCATGGGGACGTGGGCATCACTCATCTATCAGCTAAACTGCACCGGGAACTTTCCACTGGCTGCCCCTGCTGGGAGCCAAGGGCCATCTCACTTGACATGGGGACCCAGGACCTGGGCAGGGGGGGATTCAGATCTGGGGGAGCCCTGCCCGGGGGCTTCCAGTGCTCTGCATTACTCACCATCCAAGGCAAGGACCACTGTGTGTATCTACCTGTCCCCTATTTGGAGTCTGGAAAACAGGCCTGGCTGAGCTGAGTTTCAGCCAGTAGGGTGAGTCTGAGGGGGCTGCTCCGTGCCCTGGCACCAGGAGCCCTTCCCTGGGCAGAGCCCAGGGCCGGGTGGAGGATGAACTCGGAACAGGACCAGCCAGGGGTCTGGGTTCTCTAGTTTGCACATGGCGCGGTGAGGGCCAGCCATCCTGCTGGGACAGCCGTGGGCAGGAAGGGGCGCCCTGGGCTTGGGAGGTGTGTCTCATTGGCACCCGGAGGAAGGAGAGTGCCAAGGGGGAGGGCAGAGACCCTGAAGGGCCTTGGGAATGGGCTGCAGGCCTCTCCTGCCCAGCCCTGGACCTGGGCTGACTCCAGGAGAGCAGGGGCCACAGATGGCCCAGCTGGGCCTGTCCCCGGCCCCAGCAAGCCCAGGGAGGAAGGAGCCTGCACCTCATCTTCCATAAACGAGCGTCTGGAGTGGAGGAGTCCTGAGCTGTCTCCAAGGAAGCTCTGGCAGGTCCTGAGCCGCAAACAGCTCCATCTGGCAGCCCAGTCTGCACCCAGCCCCCAACCCAGGGCCTGGCTGGGCTGAGCTGGGCACAGGACTGGAGTGAACTGACAACTAGACTGGCCCATGGGCCCTCCAACGCCTTCTGGATGGGCCAAAGGACTCCAGGGGTGCACTAGCAGGCAGCTGGGGTGGTGGCCCCAGGGCTACACCTCCCGCCTCCCCAGCCAGCACTCCCCGCACCCTCCACCCCCTGGCTCGTGGAGGCTGATTCCTGGCAGAGCTGGGCATCTGCTGACCACCAGGCCAAGCAGGGGAGGAGTGGAAGCCGATCGTGGTCCCCAGCAAAGGGAACCGATGGCCGAGCTGGGGGGCCTGGGCTCCTTGGCACCTCATCCGCGCCTGTCCAACTCATGCCGGCTTTCCTGGGACAGACTCCTGACCCCCGGGGCAACCCGCGAGCCCAGTTAATGCTCCCCCTCCTCCCCCCGGGCCAGGGGCTCCCTCCGCCGGTCAGGGCCTGGGCTGGGGCACCCCGGGCTATCTAGAGTTCCGTGAGGGGCTCCCAGTCGGCTCCGCAGCCCTGGGCCACCCGGCTGGGCAGGGCGCTGGCAGCTCCTGCCCCAGATCTTTAAAAATATTCTGGGAGCGCTGGGGGATGGGAGGAAGGGCTCCCCGCCCTGGGCGCGGGCCCCCGGGGCAGCCCGTCTCCAGCCACCCAGACCCTCTGCGGCTCCTCCCCCGCTCCTGGAGGGCGCCGCGCCGGGGGCTGCACGCACTTCCTCCCCGGCCCGGCCCCGCGGACTCACCTCCCGGCGGACAGAGACGCCAGCAGCCCCGGCTGCACGCCCGAAACCGCGACGCGCTCCGGTGGCGTCAGGGGCCAGGCCGAGCGGGCGGGGCGGGGCCGGGGCGGGGCCGGGGCGGGGCCGGGGGCGGGGCGGGGAGGTGGGCTTCTCCGAGCGGGAGGGGCGGGGCGGGGCGGGGCCTGGCGCGGCGGGGAGGTGGGCTTCTCCGAGCGGGAGGGGCTGCCGCCTCGGGCTGGGGGCGGCCGCGTGGGCCGAGACCTCCCGGCTTGCAGGGGGCCTGGGCTGCGCCCTCCGCGGGCTGCTCCGTTTACAGATGGGGAGACCGACGCCCCTAAGGCGCCCCCGCGGGCCCGGCCTCCTCCCACCCGGCGACGTCGCGGGCCGGGCCGGCGGGGCTGGGCGGGTGGCGGGGGCGCCGGCCGCCCTGGGGAGGCGTGTGCCTAGGGGGTGGCGTGGGGGCGGGGGTGCGCCCTCGGAGGCCGGGGGGTGGTCCCCTCGCCGGCAGACCCGTGTGGGGGCTGGGCATCGAGGCGGGGATTGGACGCCCCGGAGGGTGGGCAGAGCGGAGTGGGCGTTCCCGGCGCGGGGACCCTCGGGGGAGGCGCTCGTCCCGCGAGAGGCCCGTTCCCTGCGCCGGCGCCGGGGCAGAGCTCCTCCTTAGGCCCCCACGCGGGAGGCAGGGGGAAGGACGGGGTTTGGGGGTCCTAGTTCCAGCGGTTTCCGTGTCAGCGGTTTTGGTCAACAGAGACCCTGAGCAAGCGACCTGGGCCGTATCCTCCTTCGCAGGCTCAGCTCGCCCAGGACCCCCAGCCCAGCAGGGTCCTTTAAAAAAGCAAAGCTGCCCTGCCGTGCCCTGGCAGATCCTGGAGGCTCCGGGCAGAACGTCGAGCCTTCCGTGCGAGCTGCCTGCAGCCCTAGCCGGGCCCGGTCGTTGGACACTTGGTGTTCACAGCGCCTACTGTGCGCCGGCCCCGGGCCCCGCAGAGCGCCTTTCTTCTCGCATCTTCGCCTCCTCCGGAGCCCTCCCCCGTACCCCCCCCCCCATCACCGGGGCTGGCTGCTGAGTTGTTGCCACCAGCTTGTTCACACTTCACATTTTTATAGCACATTTCCTGTTGGGGCCGGGGCACCTGACATTTTCTTACCCTTTCTGGGTGGCAACTGCAGGGACCGTGGGGGAGGCCCGGGGAGGGAGGGGCTTCTTACAGAGCCAGGCAGAGGGCAGGGGGAGGGGAGAAGCAGGGGGGCGAGGGTGCCGCAGGATGGGCAGGGGATGCTGGCTGGGGACAGAGACCCTGTAAACTGGGACCTGTCATGGGAGCAAAGTCTAGGGGTACGTTTGGGGTACCTTTCTGTGTGGGCGTGTCTGGGGTCTGGGAGTCTGGTCAGCCTCTCTTCGCTTTGTCTACGGCGATGGTGGCGTGAGTGTACCTTACAGCAACTTGGGAAAGCTCTGGACTTACTCTGGGCAACCCTGTAACCAAGAAGTTAGGATTTAAGGGATGATTATGATTACTGTATTGTTATATAGGTATTCTTTTTTGCTTTCTGGTATATTAGAGTAGACAGAGGGAAATACCTGAAATCTCTGACAACTACTTTGATCTCTGATGATTGTAAAAGCTTTTATCTCTTGACTTTGTGGTTGTAAAAAACCTTATAATCACAAGGGCAACCACCCTGATGCTAATGGACGAACTTGAATCAGCTCAGAACTAACCATGAACTTGCTTCCAGCCCAGTCTCATTCCTTTACATTTGTAAATTGTTTCTGCCTATACCTGCTATCGAAATAATAACCCCTCTCCCCTTCTTTCTGCTTACGCTCGCTATTGAAACTGTAATGACTTCATCTCCCCTTGTTAGAATCCACAAAATCCTTGAACCCCCTAGATTCAGGGAGACAGGTTTTGGGGCCCATGGACCCTCTGCTCTCCTGCCTCACATCTAGCAATAAGCTCTTTCCGTCTTTGAAGCCCCGAGATGTCTCTGGAATTGGTCATTTGAGCACACCGGGCAGTGAATTGCCAGCCTTTGTCGGGTATCAACCTGGCTTGGCCGTGTCCGTGGAGGCTCCACATGGTGATGCCCCAGGTGTCTGCAGGGAGCTATGTGGCAGGCAGTGGTGGGCTGCTTCTCGGGGTCAGCCATCCTTTGTCACCCCCAGGAGAACAGGAACAGAATTTGATTCCCATAAAGCGGCACCCACACTTTATCATGGAATTTCCCATCAGTTTTGCCTCTGCTACTTGCTTATTCCCCCACCCCTATCCCGCCCTGGGAGGCCAGTTCTGAGTGCAGGGGATTCGGTTGGTGTCTCTGGCACTGGAACAAGCTCTGGCCCCTGGCAGGTGCTCAGTCAGTGTTTGTGGAATGAATGCGTGGGTGGCGGCTGTGCTGCTGAGATGGCACCCCGTGTTTCAGAGAACAAGGCTGCACCAGGAAGGGACTTGTGATTTGAAAGTCCAACTGACAAAGTAACCCCAAGACTTCCCTCCTGCCCTGGATGGCCGAGCCCAGGATGTGTGGAATTTCTGATAATGTAGCCCATGGGGTCACCCTTTGAAGGCCTTGGCTGGCCCCGTGGACACTGCCTGGTTGTGGAATGTCTGAGCAGAGAGTGCTGTGGCTCCGTTGGCTGGCTGAACTTCGGGCCCACGTGATGTCAGGGCCCATGTTTCCCCAACGAAGCCCCATGCTTAAAGGGCTTGGCACATCCAGGTGTGGGGTCAGCAACCAGAGGACATTCCTTTGGACAGGAGTGACATGGGAGGGTCCCCCTGCTGTGACCTGGGGCCCTATGGCTTCTTTCTTCACAGACCTTAAGGTCTGACTTTGTGTGGCCAGCGGCCTCTTCTGTTTAGCCTTGGTCAGCTCCATCCCAAGTGGCCCAAATCCCCAGAGTCCCAGATGCCCAGGGCCGGTCCCTGTGGCTGTTACACTCCTGGCATAGGACAGACACCCAGAGTCTCTGTCTGGCCTTGGAACAGTTGTCAAAGGCCTGCTCCCCCCAGATGATGGCATGTTCCAGTGAGATTCCCATTCTAGGTTTCAGGTGTGGGGGCAGGAAGCAGGTGTGGACTCACTGTGGATGTTGTCTCTGGCCACGGGGGCCTGGCAGGCACATTCTGTTGGGGCAAATGTGAGGTACGCCGGCCGAGAGACCAGGTGATGACGTCTCTGGTTGGAAGTCACTTGGCAGCAAAGATCACCTGGGATGTGACTTGGGTGGTGTCCTGTGACCATCCGGACAGAGGCTGCCCCGGGGATTCCAGACACCTGAGCCCTGATGGTGGGCAGGGGGTCTGCGTGAGGTCGGCTCAGAGCTGAAACTTTCTCTCCATCTCCCCCCAGGCATGGAGCCGCCCACCGCAGCAGGGTCTCGGGCCCAGCAGTGAGTCACTCGGAGAGCACAGGCACTCTGGCTTCAGGCCCAGAGTGGCCTCTGCAGCCCAGGGCTGGGGACACCCCAACTAACCTTACCTGTTTGTCTTACCTGATTCATCCAGCTTTTGATGTCTGCATCCGAGTCCCACGTGTTTCTCCCTCAGTCATGGATTGCTTTTCATTTTTTATTATCTGTGCTAGTTTGGATATATTATGTCCCACCAAAAGCCATATTCTTTGATGCAATCTAGTGGGGGGCAGATTTGTCGATTAGGTTGGAATCTTTGGATTAGGTTGTTTCGTGGAGATGTGACCCACCCAGCTGTGGGTAATACTTTTGATTGGATTATTTCTACGGAGGTGTGGCCCGGCCCATTCATCCTGGGTCTTGATTAGTTTACTGGAGCCCTATAAGAGCTCAGACAGAAGGAGCTCAAGGCTGCAGCTAAGAGAGACATTTTGGAGAAGGCCGTTGAAAGCAAACTTTTGATGATGCTTTGGAGATATTAGCCCAGAGTTTGCCCCGAGCAGCTAAGCTTAGAGACATTTTGGAGAATGCCGTTTTGAAACGCAACCTGGGAGCAAGTAGACACCAGCCACATACCTTCCCAGCTAAGAGGTTTTCCGGACACCAATGGCCTTTCTCCAGTGAAGATATACTCACGTTTATGCCTTGGTTTGGATACTTTTATGGCTGTAAACCTGTAAATTTGTAACCAAATAAAACCCCTTTATAAAAGCCAATCCATTTCTGGTATTTTGCATAACAGCAGCATTAGCAAACTGGAATATTCTCTGAGCCAGGTCCTTCCTGTCTGAGGACTTCTTGTCTCCAAGAGTGCCCATCACTTTTCACAGCCCCAGAATATAATTTCCCAAGGATCGCCAGAGGGGTTCCTGACTGCGGTCTGTTCCGATTTCCTGATTTGGATGTTATGTGGAATTTTATGCATCCATATTTGCCCTCACCCCACTCATCTGGTTTGGCCGCTTCCCCCATCTCCCCCCGGGGGGAGCTGGATGGGTCAGAGACCACAGGCCACTAGCCGGGTGCTGGTGACAGATGCTGCCTGACGGCCCGTGGAACCCTCCTCCGTGGCCTGGTCTCCCCCCACCTCCTGCCCCTGCAGGCCCAATGCCTGTGCCACCACTTCCTTCAGTCTCGGGGTGTAAGTGAGAAGTTAGGAATTAATAAATGATTATAATTATTAAATCATTGAAAGATATTTTTTTTGGCTTTCTAAGTGTATCAGAATAGCCAGAAGGAAATACCTGAAATTGTCAAACTGCAATCTAGTTGCCTTGATCTCTGATGATTGTACAGCCTTTATCTTGTGCCCTTGTGATTATAGAAACCTTGTGACTAACCTTCACTTGTACCCATTTTATCTGGTTTTTCAACTTTGGAGTCTTGTGATCACCAAAGACAGCCCTAATGTTTATTAATGAAGGGTCTTGGGTCAGCCCAGAACTAACTCACCCCAAGTCCAAAGTTATCTTGATAACCGAAGTTGGATCTAACCAAAATGGGCCCGCCTGGCATGTGCAGTAGCTTAGACTTAAACCCATAAGTGACCTATGCCTCATCATGATACTAAAAATCACACCCATCTCTTTAGGCCGCCATTTTCTGTGACTAAGCATGAGTCAGTCTGCACATGCTCAATAATTAGATCACCTCTAATTACATCATCTGGAACCATTGTGCTTATTATCTAAAACCTGTTCATCTTTTTATTCTATAAAACTGTCAGAATTACTGCAGTTCTGGGAGACTGATTTTTGGGCCATCTGCTCTCCTGCTCTGCTACTAGCAACAAACTCTTTCTCTCTTTGAAACCCTGGTGTCTCAGGAATTGGTCATTTGAGCACATCAGGCAGAGAACCCACTGCCTTTATCCGGTAATAATTTGGCGACCCAAATAGGATGCTGCCCGAGGTTCTGGGCCCCACAGGACCCGGAGGAGCGGTAAGCAAGCCTTATGTGGCCACGGACGTTCTTAGTCTAGAGGCTTGGTAATCAGTTTTTTCTCTAAAATTCTTCAAAGACAGGAACAGTTTCCAGTTTCAAGCCCGCTATCTGGCTGGGTGAGTGGGTCATCAAGGTAAAAAGTGAATCGAGAAGTTAGTTCAGTGTTTCGAGTCCCCTAGACCTGGGCTTGAAGGCCTGGGTCTCACTTCCAGAATGACCCCCTTTACTTTGACCTCTACACCCTTCTGGGTTTTTTGGGTACCATTCTGTTTCGGGCTCAAGGCCCTGACCTGAGGTTGTCTGTTGGGTATACTCCAAAAGTAAGAAATCCAACAATTAACTTGTAGTAATGAAACTGAGTAAGCGTATGATGCCTGTTTATCTGTTCATTGCTGTGTTACTTAGGTTTAGTATGTGTTTAATGCCCCTTTAATTGTTAATTGGTGTGTTACTTAAATATGGTAAGTGTTAAGTGTCTGTTTAAATTTGTAAGTTGGTATGTTACTGCATTTATACTATCCAAGTGTTCTAACTGGTTATTGATTACAGAGGTTCTTTAATATGGGAAATTCTGATTCTAATAGTGTTCCTGAATATAGCCCTCTGGGCTGCATCTTGTATAACTGGGGAAGTTTTAGTTATGAGCCTATGAAAAAACAAAACTTAATTTATTTCTGTAACACATCTGGCCTCAATATAATTTAGAATCAGGAGAGAAATGGGCCGAAAATGGCTCTATAGAAAGGAACACTGTATTACAGTTAGAGTCGTTCTGCAAAGGAGAGCAGAAGTGGGATGAAATGATGCATGTTCAGTCCTTTATTTGTCTCTCCCAGCAATTGATGTTGATGAGAAAATGTAACATTTTACCTGTAAAGATGAGTGGAGAAAGGAAAATCATCCTCCCTGATTCAAATCCAGAGGATTCAGAAGAATCTTTATTACCCCCTTCATCTGCCCCACCTCCACCCTATAACCCAGGGGCCAACAGATCAGGCAAGGAGGAAGCTCTCTACCTCCTCCACTTCCTCCTTAGTGTCCCCCTTTATTGGAGGGAAAGAGCCTGGGATAGAAACCATCTCCACCTCCCAGACCCTCCAGGGCACTCAGTTCAGCCAGAGCTGCTCTGTAAACTAGCAGCAGAGCCACCAGAAAAAATTCTACCTCTTTGAACAAGTGCCTCTAGGAATAGACAGATGAGCAGGGAGGCCCGAGAGGATTTGTAGATGTGTGTTTCCCATTTTCCACATCGGATTTATATAACTGGAAAAATAACACCCCACTCTATCGAGAGGACCCAAAGAAAATGGAGTGCTGAATTGCTTCAATATTTGCAGCCTATAACCCAAGTTGGGTTGATATTCAGTCCCTGTTAAATACCCTGATAACAGAAGAAGAGCAGAGAATGGTAATAGAAAAGGGAAAACAGGAAGCAGATAGGAAACAAGGAGAAAATCCTGGCCACCCTGTGTTTGCTGGAGCAAATTTAGCAGTGCCGGTAAGGAATTGTGAATGGAATCCGAAAGAAGCAGTGGCCAGGCTAAATTAGAGCACTATCAAGAGCGTGCTGTTGGGGGTCCCTAAGACTATAAACTTACAAAAGGTAAACCAAGTAAGACAAGGACCAAAGGAAAGTCCCTCAGCTTTCCTTGAAAGAATTTATACTACCTGCCTGTAGTACACGGATATAGATCCAGAAAGTCCAGAGAATGCCAGAAATTTAAGTATGACTTTTATTACTTAGAGTTTTCCTGATATAAGGCGGAAGCTATAGAAAATTGATGGAGGACTAGGACTGCCCATCTCTAGGTTGGTTGGAATCTCCTTTAAAGCCCATAACTGAGGGACCAGTTGAAGAAGACCTGAACTTCCAGAAGCAAGCAGCACTTGAGGGTCGATACCTAGGAGGCAAATGGCACTTCTCTGGGCCCTAATGACTCAAGGACAACCAGACCAGACAACAAGCAGAAAGGTAAGAACCCTGGGCCCCCCTCAAGAGTCGAGAGTCGGAGGAATTCCTGCGGAATTAGGAGCCAACCGATGTGCACGTGTAAGAGAGAAGGGCACTGGAGGGGGGAGTGCACCAGCCGCCCCGGGGAAAACCCCGAGGGAAGCTGGACGACACGAATTCCAGGTGCTCCAAGATGAGATGATGCAAGGTACAGCCATCAGGATGAAGGGGCCAGGGCTCTGTTGGAAGAAACACCACTTCTCTCAGTCTCCCGCCGAGGACCTCCGGTGACAGCACAGGCGGCAAACAGTTAATTGATTTTCTTGTTGATATAGGAACCACGTTCTTCGAATTAAATAAAAAAACCTAACTAATCAGTTACTATAATCAGGGTATCTGGTAAGAGAGCAAATAAACCATTTTTGCAGCCACTTATTCTAATTGGAAGCAAAAATGTAAAGCATGGTTTCCCGTATGTACCAGAATGTCCAGATAACCTTGCCTCCAGATTGTTTGTCGATAGAGGTGCCTCCAAGACAAGCCTGTGGGTTGCAAGCTGCCCTGCGGTTCACTGAAGGAGATAAGCAGAGCAGGCAGATCCCAGAAGAAATCCTGGATGCCCTAAAGCCAAACGAGTGGGCTGGTGGAAGGCCCAGACTTGCAAAAACAGTGAAACTGGTTCAAGTGAAACTTCACAAGCCATGTGCTGAGCGTCATGTTAAACAATACCACTTACACTAGAATCTAGAGAAGGAATTGCTCCATTAATAGAGAAACTTCTGAAATATCAATTAATACAACCCTGTCAATCTCCATATTAAAAGCCAGGCACCCTAAATGCATACTGGTTTGTGCAAGATCTCCAGGCTATTAATCAAAGCATAGAAGACATCCACCCTGTGGTGCCAAATCCATATACCTCACTTACTGCATTATCTGGAGATCTCACTGTCTTAGATTTGAAAGATGCCTTTTACTGATCCAGAATCTCAAGAACTTTTTGCTTTTGAATGGGAAGACCCCATTACTAATGTAAAACAACAGTATTTTGTTGGACTGTTCTCCCACAAGGATTTAAAAATGCTCCCACAGACCTGACTCCCAGGGGTGTAAATCTCCCTGGCAATGCAGGATATGACTCCCGGGGATGAATCTGGACCCGGCATCGTGGGATTGAGAACATCTTCTTGACCAAAAGGGGGATGCAAAATGAAATGAAATAAAGCTTCAGTGGCTGAGAGATTTCAAATAGAGTCGAGAGGTCACTCTGGTGGACATTCTTATGCACTATATAGTTAGCACTTTCCAGGTTTTAATATATTGGAATAGATAGGAGTAAATAACTGAAACTGCCAAACTCCAACCCAGTAGCCTTGACTCTTGAAGATGATTGTATAACAATGTAGATTACGAGGGGTGACAGTGTGATTGTGAAAACCCTGTGGATCACACTCCATTTATCCAGTGTATGGATGGATGAGTAGAAAAATGGGGACAAAACCTAAATAAAAAATAGGGTGGAATGGGGGGGGGTTGGGTATTCTTTTTTTATTTTTATTTTTTATTCTGATTCTGATTCTTTCTGGTGTAAGGAAAATGTTCAAAAATAGATTGGAGTGATGAATGCACAACTATATGATAGTACTGTGAACAGTTGATTGTATACCATGGATGATTGTACACCATGGATGATTGTATGCTATGTGAATATATCTCAATAAAACTGAATTTAAAAAAATGCTCCCACAATATTTGGAGAAGCTTTAGCTAGAGATTTAAGGGAAATATTCTTGTAAGAAGGACTGTTATTATGGTATGTAGATGATAATTGCAAGTTGTACCCAAAAGGCATCAGATAAGAACACTATTCAAACTCTGAATTTCTCAGCAGACCAAGGTTAAAAAGTCCTGAAGAGAAAAGCCCAAATTTCACAAGAATCAGTGAAATATTTAGGTTTTGAATTACCCCGAGGTAAGAGAAATCTTGTTGCCAGACTGGAGAGAAGCTTTCGCCCGAGTAGCAAAGCCCATACAAGAAGGCAGCCTCGAGGATTCTTAGGAATGGTGAGATTCTGTAGAATTTGGAAACCTAATTTTGGATGCATAGCAAAACACTTACATAAAGCCTTGACAGGACCTGAGCTACAGCCTCTAAAGTGGGCTACTGAATCTAAAAATGCCTTCCAGAAAATAAAGAGAGAACGTTGAACAGCTCAGCTCTAGGCCTCCCAGACCCAAGAAAACACTTTTGAGCTCTTCATACGTGAGAGGCAAGGGGTTGGACTAGGGGCACTTACTCACGGGTCAGGAAATGCCAGCAGTCCTGGGGTCTGTTTTCCTAAACAGCTAGACGACGCCACCCAAGGACGGCCAGGGTGCCTAGGGCTGTAGCATCCACCTGCACTATTCTCAAAGAGGCTGAAAATTTCACTTTAGGACAACCCGCCACTATGCAGACACCATTGTGTACTGCCGTTGTTGGAACAGAAAGGTGGATGTTAGCTCACCACTGGACGGTTAGGCAAACATCAAGCTACTCTACCAGATAATCCTAACATCACACTGAACACCTTGTCAAGCTTAAACCTGACTCCCAGACGGGGAAGGGAACCCTGTGCACAACTGTGTACAGATAATTGATGACGTCTCTTGCAGCCGCCCGGATCTAGTGGACCAGCCTTTAGAACATCCAGACGCTGAGCTGTGCAGTGATGGAAGTGGCTTCAGGGAGCAAGGATGTCGAGCAGCCGGCTGTGCAGAGGTGACTGCACAGTGCTGGAGAGTGGGGCCCTGTCACCGGGTCTGTCTGTACAACACGCGGAACTCACTGCACTCACCAGAGCTCTACATCTGGGAAAAGGACAGTGAATAAACATATATATGGACTTGAAGTATGCTTTTGATTCAGTGCATGCCTATGGGGCCATTTGGAAAGAAAGAGGACTCCTGACATTTAGTAAAACAGAAATTAAGGAAGCCAGACATAATCTTAGCCTTATGAGAAGCAGCGATGTTGCCTAAAGAAGTTGCCATAATGCCTTGCTACAGTCATCAGAAAGGAGAAACGGACTTTATAAAAAGGCAATTGAACAGCAGATCTAGAAGCAAGAACAGCAGCCAAACTAAAGCCTCCATCCTCGCCATTGGTACTTTCTCTGATACCTGATATAGGACTAAAAATTTTTCTGCTCAGTATTCAGCCCACAATTTGTTGAGAGCAAAAGAGTGGGGTTTGACGTTAAAGAAATAGATGTTAGTTCTCAATGAAACATTCCATACAAAAGAATGGAGGAAGGATGGATTTATAAGGATGGACTAATTCTCATTCCTGAACACTTAATGGAAAGAGTCCTTTCTTATTTACATCATATAAGTCCTTACTTATTTACAGCAAAGCATTCAGTGCTGAAAATTATATTATAGGATCTAAGATGCAAGAAACCATTCAGAAGATAACACAAAACTGTTCAACTTGTGCTAAAAACAACCCCAGACCTGGGCCTCTGCCCCGTATAAAAGGAATGCAAGCCAGGGGCACAACACCAGGTGAGGACTGGCAAGCAGACTTTGCCATCATGCTGAAAGCATGTGGAAATTGCAAGTATCTTCCTGTTTTTGTAGCTGCATTTACAGGATGGGTGGGGGCCTTTCCACACGGGACGTCCAGCCTCAGAAGTAACTGAGGTGCTCCTGAAGCAATAACCCCGTGGTTCCAACTCCCGTCTTCAATAGAAAGTGATAATGGAGCAGGGGGGTGTGCTTTTATGTCAAGAAATTCACAGGAACTGTGAGGAGACTGAACATACATTGGAAATTACACGCATCTTGGAGACCACCTGGAGAAACAGAGAAGATGAATCACACCCTGAGGAAAACAGTAGCAAAGCTCTGCTGAGACTAATCCCTCCTGGGACAGGGGACTCCGGGGTCCTTGGTGCGGGCAAGGGGGGCGCCCAGAAGCAGGCTCCTTTCGAGCCCGTTTGAGATGGTGCACGGGAGACCGTTCCTGAAACAAGGCGGCGTGTGTACCTGACTCAACAGATCCAAGAGTTAGAGACTAAGAGGTGTGTTCAGTCACTGGGGGCCACGTTAGCGGCAATCCATCTCTACACCTCAAGTTGGCTCTCTTTTCCTACACATGTTCCCTTTTATCAATTTAAGCTGGGGACTGAGTTCTTTAAAAAAAAAATGGAAAAATTAACATCCAACAGACCAGTTGGAACCCAAATGGGAAGGTCCCTATGAAATCTTCAACAATCCACTCCCCTGTCAAAGCGATGGGAGTGAAACCATGCGTACACCGTAGGAGGGTAAAAACAGCCCTCGCTAACCAGTTTTTCTCTCCTAGAATCCTTCGTGGGACAAATATTGAAAAACAACTACTGAGAATCCTGAAGAAGGAGAAGAAACCAACAAACTTCCAGGAGGCAGCTGTCAGTGAGAACCCCAAGAAGATTTAAAATATATCTTCAGGAAAACAGATAAGAAATGATAAATATTAGAGCATTTGTTTTATCTGAGTACCATTAAGTGTATTAAGAACTTGATAAACATGTGTGCTGCCCAAAGGATAAAACACCTTCACTTGTAGCCAAACAGATAGATTACTGTATAGAATTATTAGACCTTCCTGACACATTTTTTGGCATATCTCTGTTTTGTATCTATGCTGTCGTATAACCCAAGGAACTGAAACATTATCAAACCCTGATGTTTTCTTACAATGGGCACACTCTTGTGCAGCTTGCATGACTCAGTCAGATTGTGGCCAATTACCTACGTCTAGAGTTTCCGGGTTACTCTGGTGGATGTCCCCCCTCCAAGGGCCTGCCTGGAGAGAACTAAGAAAATTAATTAAAAAGTTGCAAGAATAAAAAGGGATTCTGGATACCATAAACATAACTAATGCAGATCCAAAGAAATGGCCAATTAATTTAGGAACCCCACAACATCAAGTTTCTTTTTCTTATAACATAACAGTGGAAAGGGCCATTCAACATGCAAAATGATTAGACGGTAAGGCTCAGCATTTAACCATGGAGAAAAAGAGGGCATTGGCAGCTTTGGGCGGCATGGTATGGCTAGCGCCTGGGTGTGGTAGATGAAGCCAGACAGCCCCTCTCTGTTGGGGACAATGGAACCACTCCCAGCAACACAATCCCTTCAGTACAAGGAAAATGGGGTGGCTGTCTCCAGAGCAATGTCTCCAAGCCTTAATATCCAAGGAAAGTGACTGGTTTGGGACTGACTGGGTTAATAATAGACCTAATGTTTGCTGGGTGGTCCCAAATGGAGCCCAGTGGTTATGTGGCACCAACCTATGGCCCTTGTTGCCCCCAGGCTGGATAGCAGATGCACCTTAGGACTACCCTGGGCTCAAGAAATGTGATGGTTGGGTTCATGTGTCAACTTGGCCAGGTGATGGTGCCCAGGTGTCGGGTCAAGCAAGCACTGGCCTAACCATTACTACAAGGACATTTGTGGCTGGTTAATAAACCAGAAGGCTGGTTTGTTAAATCATCAGTCAATTGGCTGCAGCTGTGACTGTTTACATCAGTGAAGGGCGTGTCTTCCACAATGAGAGAATGCAATCAGCTGGAGTTAATCCAATCAGTTGAAGACTTTTAAGTGAGACGATAGAGGACCTTCACTCCTTCTTCCGCTGACCAGCGGAGCATCTCCTGGGGGGTTCACCAAAGAATTTCACTGGAGTTGCCAGTTTGCTGCCTGCTGTATGGAATTTGGGCTCGTGCACCCCACAGTTACGTGAGACACTTTTATAAAATCTCCTATTTACAGATATTTCCTGTTGATTCTGTTTCCCTAGAGAACCCTAACTAATACGAGGAAGTATTCATAAAACTTTACCATCAGGAGCAAATCTACCTTATTAAAAGCTTGATGGGCCCCATCAGTATTTCATTGGTACGATCACCTGGCTGCCATGTTTCTGCCTTTGCTAGTCATGGAAGATGTTATCCTCAGGATCGAGGGAGGACGGGAAGGTTGCCGGGGCGCGCACCTGGGATTATTAAGCTCTTCTCTACGAGTCTTGAATGGTGGGAGTTGAGCCTCTAATGGCTTCTGGTTTAAGGGGACATCAGGGAAGTTCTGGAAGGGGTTTGGAGGGGTCTATTTGGACTAAAATTTGTTCTGCACCTTTAATTTTCCCTACTCCATAGGGGATTGGGATTGTAACTCTTCAGAGAGAGAAGACAGGAGATGTGTCCGCTGACTGTTTATCTGTTGACGTTCTAGAGTGGTGTCGGTTCCCAGGCTCAATGCGTGCGGGTGACATAAAAGTTCTTTTTAGTCTAAAGGGGGCTCTGGGTCAGGTAAGAATAAAATGATTTTCCTTTTTCATTAAACTTGAGATCACAGTTCTGTTTACTTAGGAGAACTCACCCTAATAGGTTAAGTGGGCGGTATCAGAAAAGAGGAAGGACTGCATTTCCGGGCATGTTGCTAGGGTAACTGAGATTGGGGCCAATTTGGAACTGGTTTGCACTTGATTAGAGACCCCCACTGTATCTACAATATATTTACTCCCAGGTATGGGCTGCTTCAACAGGGAGGGGTTAGTAGCAGAGACAGTAGCCTTAGGAAAGCACCTGACAATTAGAGATATGGTTTTAGCTCAGTCTGGAGCAAGGGGAGCTATTTTAATGCATGTGTCTTTTTCTGGGTCCTTCCAGTTTGCTATTCTAATCCAAGTTTGGGCTTCTCTGGACCCAACTAACACATGAATGAGCTGATAAAGTTCAGGCATGCCGGGTTGATAGGTCTGAATTAAGATGTGAAATTCCTCAATTAGGTTCTGAAGACCTTCCTTTGGCTTATAGAATTCATTAGCTATGGTCCCGAGTTTGACCCTAGACCAAGGGGTGATGGTAATTTGGTCCAGCCTCTGAGTGCCATCAGAGTTGGGGATTCTGCAGGTTTTATCTTGAAAGGCGTTTGAAGAGGAGGCTCAGAGCGGGAAGGAAGTTTGCATAGAGAAGAAGAGGGAAGGGGTAAGCTGGTAAGGAGGAAGAAGAGGTGGTAGAGCAGGGAGGATGTGGTGTGTGTACCTGGGATTTTAATTCCTGATTAGCTTGAAATAGTTTTGAGACAGTGTCTTTTAAGGATGTGATTTAGAATCTTGAGCCCATTTTGAGGCTTCTAAGTACCAATAGAAATAAGCACCCCACTTTACTTGTCTTATTTTAGAATAGAACTTTCTAATTGCAATTGTAAAAACACAAGTTAATCTAATGAAAAGGATCCCCAGATTGGTCATTCATTAGGCAGACTGTCCTGGTGAAGTTTTGCCGTTGGTCCAGAAACAAACAGGAATAAGCACCACTAGTGTTTGAACAACATGTGGTGGCTCTTCTGAAGGGAATTCAGAAGCCTTTTGTGAGCTGCTGGCTCCCATGACCAGAACAGTAAGCCAAGGCCATTACCTGAACTCCAAACTTGGGTAACTGAAAATAAAGCTCGAAGATCTGCAATTCAAGGAAGCAGAGCTCAGACCTGAGAGAACCTTCAGCCTTCGAAGAGGCTGGAGGAGATGAGCCTGAAGTCTCAGCAGGCACCAGCACCCGTGTCCTGCACAGGCCTTGGAGGCCAAAGGAGAGTGTCTTTGGATCCCACTCTGACCCCAAAGTTGTCAAAAGAATCGCTTCTGCAAGTAGAAGGAAGACAGCTTTATTAACAGTATAACAATTTGTGAATTGGGCAACACAACCCCAAGTAAAAATGGGGGTTCCAAAGAGTTCAGGTGGCGTTGGGGATTTGTAGTCCAAAAAAACCCAGGGGAAGTTGCAGCTGTCAGGTGAGTTCTGGTCTAGCCACTCGGAACAAGAAGGAAGGAAACTTGTTTGAAGCTGATTTGTCTGAGGTTAGGTTTCCTTTTCTCACGGTATTTCTTGTAAGTTTTGCTTCCTTCTCCAGGCTGCGCATGCTCGGAGTCCGACTGCGTCAGCAGAGGGCCTCCTTCTTGCACACCTCCTTCGCCGAACCATTTTGAAACCCAGGCCTGAAAGTCGGTTTAGAGTTCCTTTCATAGTAGATATGCATTTGGAGTAGATCATAATTTTGGAAAATTATGAAAACAATGGGGTTTCCTGACCTCATCAGGAACCCCAATGAAGAATGGTAAAACAGGTAGCTGAACTATTAGAAGCAATATTATGACCAGAAAAAAAAAAAATCTTCAAAGTAAAAATAGAGGCTTACACTCGCAAAACTGAGCCAGAATACAAAGGACATTGTTAGCTGGTCATTATGCCAAGCAAGCAGTTCAACAAATTAAGTCAACAGCAAAACTTTGATTCATGAATACGGTCCTCCATAGGACTCAAAAAGAATTGGCAGAAAACAAAACCACTGACAAAGAATTGGCTGAATATTGATTATCAGCTTCTGAATTTGAAAAAGATGATTTTTGACGACAGGGATATAAAATAAACCCTAACAGTGAACTTCGGAGAGGCCCAGATGACTGCTTGGTCACCCCAGAGTCCTTAAAAGAACCTCCAATCAGAAGCCTCCATAGGATAATCCATTATGGTGTCCAAAACATGAAAGATGTTATGGCCAAGTATTGGTGGGGAAATTCTGACAAAGTTGTCAGAAAAATAAAGAATACATGGTATAGTTGCCTCATCAACCGGGAAAAACTGTTAAAATGGCACCTGGAATGTCAGATCCCCCTATGGGGCTATTTGAACACCGGCAGATGGCTCCACTCAGCTCCCCAGATCCATGGGTTATGGCTTCTAGATAGAATTAGGGATAGAGAGACAGGGAGA
Organism: Choloepus didactylus; assembly: GCF_015220235.1. Lineage (NCBI taxonomy): Eukaryota > Metazoa > Chordata > Mammalia > Pilosa > Megalonychidae > Choloepus > Choloepus didactylus. The sequence goes on along the minus strand of NC_051320.1, from coordinate 97,812,801 downwards.
CAGGAGTCCAGCTCCTATCCGAAACCCTGTGTGCAGTCTTTCAGGTTCAGCCATAGGCAGGTACAAGAACTAAACCCGCAGCCTCAGGGAGGGGAGCTGCCCACCCCACACCAATGCGTTGCCATCTCTGAAGGGCTCAGCCCCACACCCCAGCCGGCCTTGCTTTTATGCATCTCTGCATTCCTAGCCCACGTGCCTCCATAGAGAGGCTTCCTCACTGGGGGGCCTCTGCTGAGACCACTTTATCAGGGGAGGAGGGCCCTGAAGTCACCTTTTCCCACTATGACTCAGCACTCAGTACTTCTCCACTCCTAATCCTTCCGCCTCTACCTGCCCCCTGCCCCTCCCCGGGCTCCCCTGGCAGTGAGATGACCCCGCATCTGTGCTGATCCATCAGACCCTCCCCTGGTGCCACTCCGCGGTGAAAAGCGGAGCACCAGGCAGCAGCGCGTTCTTCCGTTGAGCGTCTTGCATATACTAGGGCAGTAAGTGATTACAGGCTTGACATCTTAACTGACAGCTTTGATACCTGGCAGCTCAGCTCTCTCAGCTCCGTTCTTCACACACACACACACACACACACACACACACACACACACACACACACACACACACGCACTGCTACAGATCAATGAGAAAATGACAACCGAGGAGGAAAATGTGCTGTAGAATCAACAGACACATCACAAAAGAAAATATGCTAATGGTCAAAGTGCATATGAAACGGTTCCAGCTTCACTGGTGATCAGGGAAATGCAAAATGAAAGCACCAGGAGATCCTGCAGAGATCTCCAAGTGGGTGAAAGTACAACGAACATCCGAACATCTGCAAGCTTGGGGAGCAGAGGGGAGTCTCACACGTTGCTGTGGAGACTGTACAGAGGCCGGTCCCTTTATAACAGTTTTTTTGCATTGTCTAGTCAAGTATGAACATACACATTCCCAATGACTCAGCAGTTTCTTTTCTAGGGATATAATCTGTCAAAATGCATGAACGTAACTCTGGGAGGCATGTGCCAGAATGTTTATAAGCCTTATTAATAATAATCCCAAAGGGAAAAACAAACCAAATGTCCATCAATAGGGGGATGGATAGTGACACAAAGGACTATTATATGCTGAACAAATTACAATTATTTGCATGAACACAGACAGCTCTCACAAGCATGACGCTACATGGAAGATCCAGACGCAAGAGAATACATCTTGTATGATTCCATTTCTGCAAAGGTCACGAGCAGGCAGAGCCAAGCTCGGTTTCTGGGATGCGCTCCCAGGAGGGGACAACAGAAAGAAAGGCGAGAAAGTTTTCACCACGAAGGCTGGGAGAGTGGCTGCTCTAGAGGGTAGATTTTCATTAGGAAGGGGAAGGTTATGCTGTACAGTTAATGTTTCTTGCACTTTTCTGAGTGTGGCGACATATTTCATAATAAAAGCTAAAATGTAAGAAATAAATGTAAAAGATGTAAGAAGACTCAAATTACTGATTTAAGGAGATGATCATATTTACTGAAAAAAATGTAACCTATCTGGCTATGTGCTTTTTATGAGTTGTATCTCAAATATCAAGACATACATTTAGATTATCTATTATTGCATAGCAAACCGTGCCAAAAATGAGCAGCTTGAAAGAACAACAGCCATTTATGATGTCTCAGGACTCAGCTGGGTGGTTTTCCTGCCATCTGGAGACTCCCCGCGGCTGGAACGTCCAAGGTGAGTCATGGGCACGGCTGGCAGGTCCATAGGCTTGGATCTTCTCTGCCTGGCTTAGTTCTTCTCTGCCTGGCTTGGATCTTCTCTGCCTGGCTTGGATCTTCTCTGCCTGGCTTAGTTCTTCTCTGACTGGCTTGGATCTTCTCCGCCTGGCTTGGATCTTCTCCATGTGACTCATTCAGTGCCTCACAGCTTGTGTCTGGGCTCTGGGAGGGAGCATATCAAGTACGAGAAGGTCCAGGCTGCACGTGTCTTAAGGCCCCATTTAGAAGTTCCACGGTTCCTTTCTGCCACTTTCTGTTGGCTAAAGCAAGTCCTGGGGCCAGCCCAGATTCCAGGGTGGAATGCTCAAAGAATTTGTGGTCTCATGAATCTACCACAACATGGAAAGCTTAAAGCTGTGATAGAGTGCAATAGGCCATTTGAGTCTGCAGCTGAGTGAAGTTAGCATAGGTTTACTAGTTTCTGACAATATTTGCTCTAAGGCAAAATCGTTACTTTGGGTATAGAAGGTTTTCATTTATTTAGAACAAGTCATCAGTGAGATATGAGAATATCATATTTTAAACTCGTGTGTACCTCACGACTTAGTTTCAAACCATATAAATAAAAATTGTTAGACAAGAAAAGTATCTAAACCCACCAATACACTGATATATATTGTAATGTACATATTTATTGAGACATAACATACACACAGAAAATTGCACCATCACAAATGTGTAGTTCTATAAATTTCTACAAAATGAGCCCATCAGTGTACCCACCACCCAAATTCAAAACTAGAACATTTCCAACATCTACAATTGATGCTGCAATTGTACTTTATACTACTTTCTATCATTAACCACCTCCCCCCTCTCCCCCCAAATATTTGGTGTCATTCTGACTTTTTCACCAAATACTAATTTAGCTTGTTTCAAACTTTATGTAACTGGAGTTATATAGCATGCATTCTTTTTTAAGGCTGGCTTCTTCCACTCAACCTTTTGTGGTATTCAGTACATATGTTACATGTAGGAGTACAGTAATATCCATTGTAGGAATATTCCACAATGTATCCATTCTATGGCTGGAGGTGCTTGTGGTGTTGCCAGGTTGCCTATTATGAATAATGCTAGGAAGGTGCTTGTATATGTTTTTTAGTATATATTATGCATTTCTGGCAGGTGCATATCCTCTGAGTGGAATTGTGTTTGTGTAGCCTCATATGTGACGGCTTCTGGAAGCTTACGTGCTGAGGAGCACCCAAAGGTGAATATATAACATCTAAATAATAGAGGTGTGGGGAAACACATGTATAAAACTGGCGCTCCATATCCTTAGAAACAAAGCATCCGAAATAACACCAACAACTTCATGGGGGAGTCTTGCCTTGGAGATGTGGAGTCTGGCCAACTTCAACTCAGGAGAATGCTCTGGATTATGATGAATGTATTTTGGGCTTTAAAATACATTCTTGGATTCCCCGAAGCCTTTGCCTGCGAGTTGGGCACACTTTGTGTGGCTGATGAATTCCCTTTTGGGGCTCCAGGGACCAACATAGAGTGACAGGCTTCCCGGCATGTTGCTTTTTGTTTGTTTGTTTGTTTTTTAATTTGATTTTATTGAGATATATTCATATACCATATAGTCATCCAAGGTGTACAATCAGTTGTTTACAGTCCATCACATAGTTGTGCATTCATTTCCCCAATCTATTTTTTGAACATTTTCCTTGTACCAGAAAAAAGTGAAAATGAGAATAAAAAATAAAAGTAAAGAAGAACACCCAAATCATCCCCACCCCTCACCCTTATTTCACTTAGTTTTTGTCCCCATTTTTCTACTCATCCATCCATACACTGGATAAAGGGAGTGTGAGCCACAAGGTTTTCACAATCACACTGTCACCCCCTGTAAGCTACATTGTTATCTAATCATCTTCAAGAGTTAAGGCTCCTGGATTGCAGTTTGATAGTTTCAAATATTTACTTCTAGCTATTCCAATGCGTGAAAACCTAAAACGGTTATCAATATAGTGCATAAGAATGCCCACCAGAGTGACCTCTCAACTCCATTTGGAATCTCTCAGCCCCTGAAACTTTATTTCATTTCATTTTGCTTCCCCCTTTTGGTCAAGAAGATGTTCTCAGTCCCACGATGCTGGGTCCAGATTCGTCCCCAGGAGTCATATCCTGCGTTGCCAGAGAGATTTACACCCCTGGGAGTCAGATCCCACGTAGGGGGGAGGGCAGTGAGTTCACCCACTGAGTTGGCTTAGCTAGAGAGAGAGAGGCCACATCCGAGAGCAAAGAGGCACTCAGGGGAGACTCTTAGGCACAACTATAAGCAGGTTTAGCTTCTCCTCTGCAGTAACGAGCTTCCTAAGGGCAAGTCTGGTGCGTTGCTTTTTAAACCCGTGGATGCAGCTGCCCGACGGGTGATGTATTCTTATTCTCTCTCTTCTGTTCTATTTCTGTAATGTTTGAGCTAGTCATTTAATTCTAATCTTTAATATTCTCTTAATTTTGCTAATACCAATATCATTAGTTTTTGAATTCTAAAGTAGCTCAAGAGAGTCTTATTTCTTTCGTTCAAATCTGATCTTATAAATTAAGCAAAACAGTGTTCCAAAGTGATTGCACCAGCTTTACCCCTACCCACATTAAATCAGATTTCCTATAGCTCTACCAATACTTTAGCTGCATTGCACTTATAAAACTCTTGTGGGTTTTTTTCCATTGATTTTTAATTTTTTTTGATTGTGGCAACATACATATGACTCAAAATTTCCCATTCTAAACACTTTCAAATGTATAATCCAGTGGTACTAATTTCACTCCCAATAGTCTGCTCCCGTCACCAACATCCATCGCCCCAATTTTTCATCACCTCAAACAGAATCTCTGTACCCAGTAAGCAGTAACATCTCCTTCCCTTTGTGCCCTCCCAACCACTGGTAACCTGTCATGAATTTGCGTGTTCTAGGTATTTCTAGCAGCATTGCACAATAACTATCTTTTTATGTCTGCCTTATTTCATTCAGCATGAGGTCTCCAAGTTTCATCCACGTTGTGGCATGTATCAGAACTTCATTCCTTTTTATGGCTGAATAATATTCTGTGGTCTGGATTTGCTACATTTTGTTTATCTGTTCATCAGTTGGTGGAGACTTGGGTGGCTTCCACCATTTGGCAGTTGTGAATAAGCTGCAATGAACACTGATGTATAAATATCTGTTTGAGCCCTTGCTTTCAATTCTTTTGGGTATATACCTGATAGAGGGATTGCTGGTTCATATGGTTGTTCTACACTTAGATTTCTGAGGAGTTGCCAAACTGTCTTCCTCAGCGGCTGCACTGTTTTACATTCCCACCAGCATTGTGTAAGGGTTCTGATTTTTCTGCATTTTCACCAACTTTTGTTATTTTCTGTTCTTTTAGTAACAGCCATCCCAGTGGATGTGCAGTGATATCTTACTGTGGTTTTGATTTGCATTTCCCTGATGACGGATAATGCTGAGTATCTTTTCATGTGCTTATTGGCCATCTGTATCTTCTTTGGAGAAAAGTTTGCCCCATGGAGGAGAACCTGCTGGGCACAGCAGTGGGCCGTGGCGTTGGCGCAAATCCTGCCCTGATCGTGGGGCTGTGGCAGTGACACCCACTCCTGGTTGTGAGCTCTCTCTTATAGGACCACCTGAGCTGGATGCCACTGAAGGGAAGGGGAGATGAGGATTTAAAAACAATAGCTGACTTTGTTATAAAAACATTCTATCTAATGTATGTCTTGTGGATCTTTGAAACTTTCACCCATTTAATGGATTTAGGTCCTGACACGGAGAAGGACATTTTCCTTGAAACCTGACCAAGGATTCCCCTAAAACCCAAGAGCCAGGCCTCATGGGTGACCCCTGTTAAGAATTCTCTTTGGGACTTGAGTGGGACTCTGTCGTGCGTGGTCAGGTCAAGCACCAGCCCTGGTTGGTGACCCCGTCCTGAGGTCAAGGGCAGAAGCCGACGAGCCCGCTGCACCCGCACGCCGTGTTCCCTCCCCCTCCTGGGGAAGCCAAGTGGCCTCTGTCTCCCCCGCCCCTGTAGGCTCAAGCCCTGGCAAGTGTATTTTTAAACTTTTGACCAAAATCCACAGCAAAAAAATATATTTTACATCATGACCAATGTATCTAAATCCTTTCTTTGTATGGGGCAGTCTGCACTTTGTTCTGTCCAGTTCTGCTTTATCCCATTCTATTTCTCATTTCTTAAAAATCTGACCAAGGCCGACTGTGCAGATTTCATCATGCACATCTAAGAAAGCACTGCTAAAGCACCTAGCGGGTGATACACTTATTAGATGGCTTATTAGACTCTCTACAAGGAATAAAATTACTTACGTAGTAAAAATAAAGTTTGAGAAAGAAATTGCCTGTTGCATTGAAATGAGCTGATTTGAGCCACAGAGCACTGGCTGTCCAGCCACCCCTAGGCCTGTGTGCCCGTCTGCAGAGGGTGGTCTCCCGGATCGCACAGGCAGGCCTCCCGCACACCCGGAGAGCTCACACTCAAACTGTGAGGAGGAGGCATGCATGTGTGATTGTGTGTGTGTGAGCGTGCGTGTGCAAGTGAGTGTGAGCATGTGTTTATGTGTGCAAACGTGCACGTGTGTGCATGTGAGTGTGAACACGTGGAACTGTGTACACATATATGAGTGCACACGTGTGTACATGTACTGTGTGAGTGTGCGTGCATGTGTGAGTGTGCGTGTGCATGTGTTTATGTGTGCAAATGTGTGCACGTGTGCACATGGGTGTGAGCACGTGGAAATGTGTACACATGAGTGCACACGTGTGTACATGTACTGTGTTAGTGTGAGCATGTACGGATGAGTGTGCACGTGAGTGTGAGCATGTGTGGGTGTGCACACACACTGTGTGTGCATGTGTGAGTGTGTGTTGAGTGTGCGAGGTGGCATTTTGCGCGGCCGTACAGCCTGCTCTCAAAAAGGTGGGGCGCCGTGGAGGGTGACGGGCTCTCCGCTGCCGCCGTCGGCCTGACCGGGCCCTGAGGTCAGCTCCCGGGGCCCTGCGCCCTCCCAGCGCTCCGCACACCCGCTCCTCTTTCCGGGCCTCCTTCCCCCGCGCCTTCTCCAGGGCGGAACCCCTGCTCACAGCCCCAAGGACACAGTCTGGCTCACGCGCCAGGGGAGGGGGTGCTCCAAGCCCGCTGAGCCCTGAGACCGAGGCGCACCCAGGCGCGGGAGTGGGCAAGGGTTTGATTGGGGCGAACTGACGGGAACCGACTGCCCCCGGGACTGCGGCCGGCGGTGGAAAGTGGGTCCCCCACCCGCTCCCGCGCCACCTCCACCCGCAGCATCTGCCTGGGGCACAGTGGGGCCTTGGGGGTCCCGGGCTGGCTCCCCGGACCGGAAGGGACCCGACGGGGGCCCCGGCGGATGCGCGGACCAGCTCCGAGGCCGAGGGGCCGGGGGCTTGCGTGTTTCCCAGGGAGGCTCCCCTTCCGGCCACACAGCCTCTCCCGGGCCACCCCCAGGCGCACGGGAAGAGCCCCCTTCCTAAACCCCGGCTCAGAGGGGCGCGGGGGCTGCCGCCTTCCGCCGCCTTCCTCTGGCTTGGGAGGGGCCGGGGACTGAAGCCAGGGGAGCCCCTCGGGAGGCCCCGCCTGGACCCTGGACCCTGGACCCTGCCTGGCTCCCCCCTCCTGCCACCCCTACTCGGGGCAGTTTCCCAGCCAAACACACCCAGCAGCCCAAAATGCACACTGCACACACACCACCACTCACAAACACTGCACAGTACACACAGCACACACACCATGCACACACACAAACACGATCCACTCATATTAGACACCCCACACATTTCACATGAACACACTGCATCCACACACATCGTTCACGTGTGTATTCACACACATTACCACACAGCTCGCTACACACACGCCTCACACCAACAGCTCCCGCCCCACCGCCGGCCCCTGTGAGCGGGGCCCGGGCAGACAGCGACGGCACCTGCCCACCTGGGGAAAAGGGAGCAGGTGCAGACCGGGCAGCACCCGCCCCTGTGGCACCAGGTGCAGGTGGGAGGGACGCCGCCCCCAGGACAGACGGCAGATTCATCTCTGCCTGGTTCCCAGCTGTGCAGGGGCTGCGCCTGCGCGGGGCGCCCCACCCAGGACCCCCGGGATGAGCAGGGTGCGGTGGGGGCTGTGGGGTGGGCCTGGGATCCCTGTGCACCGCCGAGAGGCCCAGAGCGGTTCTGATTCGCCAACCGGTGAAGCATCCAAGTAAGCACTGAGCGTCAGAAATCCTGGTGATGAGATTCCCTTGGGGGTTGGGGCCGGTGAGAGGGAAACACCGGAGCATAACACCAGCGTCGGCGAGGTCGGGAGTGACACGGAAGAACGGGGAGCTGTCCCGGACTTGGGGAGACGGAGAAGACATGATGACGGAGCGCAGTGGGGGCTCCAGAAAAGGGCAGTGGGGTGGCTGGCAAACTTTGAAGGTGCGAGAATTAGATTAGGTTTAGCTTTCACACAGGGTGTGGGCAGCTCAGGGGAATGGCAGAAGGTCAAGAAGCCAAGCTATAATCAGTAGCCGGTCCTCCTATTTATCCACCCACTGTCCCTGCAAGGTGGAGGTGGGGAAGAGGTTCCTAAAATAGCTTCATAAGTTGTTACCAAACTAGCTCAGACTGGCTCTGCAGTTCAAGAACAAAGGAAAGAGGGGTGGAGGCTTGTTTCAAATGTTCCAAGTTTGCACAGGAGACTTTTTTTTCAAATGTTTCAAATTTGCGCAGGCTAGTTAGGCTTGTGGAATAGAATGTAACCTCTGGAGTATCCAGCCAATGGAGAAACAGGGGAGGGACTTGCAGTTAGATGTAGGGAATAAATACTGCTGGGTCTATTGTTCTGGGTGCCAACCCCCCCTCCCCCTTTTTGGTTGGGTGCCCGTTCTTGCAAGATCGTGAATAAATTCTTTTCTTCTCCACCATCGGGTGAGCATTTATTCCTTTTAGGAGGAGTGTTTGTTTCTCACAAGGGGCTCTGTGCAGACCCCGGAAGCACTGACGAATGCCAAGCTCCTGATCGGTGGGTGGCCATGTGGGCACGTGGGAAGTGAGCATTTGGGGAAGTGGGTGAGGCAAATAGGAACTCTTTGTACTATTTTTGAAACTTCTTTGTAACTGTGAAACGCTTTCAAATGAAAAGGGGGTAAACATGTTTTTAAATCAGCACAGGTGTTAGAGGAGGCTTGGGGTTCTGAATGCTTCTGGGGTTCTGTGGGCAGCCCCGAAACACCCACATGGGTGGAACCGTCAGGACACAACCAGCAGACAGAGGAGGATGAAGTGTGTTGGGGAAAAGGGGTGTCTGTGAGTGGAGCACTGAGTTAGATCAAAACTCACAGAAAAACATTTAGGGTAAATGAAAAACTGACATTGAAAATTTTAAGAAACAGTAAGGGAAAGTTTCTTTATTGTATTAATGAGGTAACAGATTTCATACATGATAGATCAGTACAGTTATGTATATTAATGTTGACAATAGTTTTCATGTTGTCACAATACAACAATCAAAATGAAAAGAAAAGCCATTTTCCAAAATGTCCTGAGGAGATGGATGCCAGTGCTGAGTTCCAAACACAGCTCTCTGCATGTTTCCTGCTGCTGTGACAAATGCCACCCAGCGGGGGGGCTCCACGAAGGGAATGACTGGCTCTGGGTTCAGAGCTGGGGGGCTAGCTTCCCCCTGGGGCCGGTGTCTTCTGGCCGCCAGCGATCCTTGGGGTTCCTTGGCTTTTCTGTCACAGAGAGACGCCCTCTCCGTTCCCTTCCGGGTTCCGATGACGTCCGGCTTCTGCTCCCCCGGCTTCCGTGTCCTATTTCCCTGGCTTGTGAGGATCTCTGTCCTATGGGACTGAGCCCACCTCGTTCACTGTGGCCTCACCTTAACCACAGCATCCTCAGGGGCCCCACTTACAGGTGGGCCCGTCCCTTGGGGCCGGGGCCGGGGCTGAGCATCCTCCTGTGGGAAACACGACTCAGTCTGCAGTGTTCAGTGTGTGTGTGAATGTGCGTGCACATGTGTGTGTCTCGGAGCGCATTCCCCGGGAGGGTTAGAGGAAGGCTGATCTCCAGGCTCTCTGCCCTGCGTGGAGCTCGGGCTGGGACCGGGGTGTCTGCGACCTCGGCTGATGATGCCTTTGCCCCTCCGTGTGCCCCCGAGCTGGTCCCTGACCTCTCCCCACCCCACCTGCCAGGTGTCCCCACCTGCCTGAGAGGCGGTGGCCTCCAGGGTCTCCCTAGAGGGGGCCCACGACTTCTTTCTTTCATGCCTCATTGGCTATTTCTGGGCCCTGTGACTTCCCCTCACTGTGCGGGGGGTTGGAAAATGAGGTTTTGCAGCTGAACATACTGCTGGATTGAGGAGACAGGCAAGAATTGACTGGGAAGGGGAGTGAGGGTACTGGGCGGGCTGCACGTGCACGGAGACACGCTGCAGGTCGATCACCTCCAGGCAGCCTCGGTGGTTGGAAACGAGCCAGTGGGAACGAGCCTGCCCTGCCAAACCCAAGCCCAGTTAGGCTCAGGCTCGTCCGCCAAGACTCCCACTTACTTTCATGCATGGTGATTGCACTTCTGACCCAAGAAGAAGATTCCTGCTCTTTATGCGCGTTCATTTGATTACATGTAGATGGGGGATTTTGTAATTGGTGCTTAATTGAATTCAAGGCTGGTGAGCAAAACCAAGCTCCTCCAAAAAGCCTTGTTTCCAACGTCACGTGAGAAAACTGTTTATTACAAGGCAGCAGCCGATGACAAACCACTGTACTCTTGAATTCACAGACTACAATCTTTTGAATTATTAAAACAAACAATATTTCAGAAAATTATTTTTTCCATTTGAAAACGATTTTAAAAACTTGTCTTCATGCTACGAGGCAGAGCAGGCCCAGCTGCTCGGGGTCTTCCCCCAGAGTCTGCCCCTCCCCTGGGAGCGATGGTGAGTGGAGGGTCCGCGCTCGCCTCTCCCACCAGAGCTGTTTGCCCGACGTTTTCGTCACGTGTGGCTGAACTGGTGACTGGGCGTTAATTGCGGAAGAGCTGCAGATGTTTGAGGGCTGTATTTTACCCCAACAAATCGCAGCACCTGTTCCACAGAGAATACGGGAATAGGGGGGTGCAGAGATGGAGCCACAGGGCCAGGGGCCGCCTGCCCGTCCGGTGGGGTCCAGCCCTCCCCAGAGTCCCTGCTTGCCATGGGCTGCCACCAGGCACCCGGCTGAGAGTGGCCTGTGCTGGGGGCCAGGCGTGGGGCTCCCCGGAGCTGCTCCCCACGGCCGGCCAGAGGTGAGAGTGGGGCCTTGACCGTTTCCTCAAAATTGCCTGCTTGGGGTCCTGGGGGGCCTGCACCTGGCAGCCCTCCCGCAGGGACAGGGAAGGCTTCCCACAGCAGGCCCAGGGGCCACCGTGGGGATTTGGGATGAGCTTTGCTCCATCAGCCCTTAGCAGTTGGGGCTACCTCAGCTGGCGCGGCAGGCAGGTGGGCAGGGGTGGCCGGATGGGCATCGGGGCCTGCAAGGAGCAAAGCGGAGGGGGTGGCGGCTTCTGCACCCTCTTCAGGTGAGCCCTGTGCAGGGTACTCAGGGTGGAACAGACACGCTGCAGGCTTGGGGGTGCAACGTCCCCCCCGGCCTCCACCCCTGTGGGGAAACTGGTTTAGCCAGAAGGGGCTGCGCTGAGGGCAGGGGAGAACGGACTGGATTGGAGGCACACTCTGAGCCCCTCTGCCCCTTCCCCAGGGGTCTCTGGGCCCTGCTGACTGGCTCTTCCTCTGCCACATCCCTGTCCCTGTGCCTGCAGCCTGGCCACTGACCACAGGCCACTTTCCTTCCCTGCAGGGACTGGAGATCCGCATGCCCCCTGCAGCATGGGGCTGGGGGGAAGAAGTGACAAAGGACAACTGGGGACACCGAGGCAGGTCCAGGGAAGGTCCCATCATGTGGCCAGTCCTAGGTGCCCTGGACCCAGGCCAGGAGGAGCCCCGGAGGCCCACACCCCAGCCCCCTCCCCTGGCAGTGCACTTCCTTCCTTCCCTCTGTGGTGGTTTGAAGCTGTTATGTCCCCAGAAAAGGCCATATTCTTTTAATCCATTCCCGTGGGTGCAGACCTGTTGTGGGTGGGAACTTCTGATTGCATTATTTCAACTGAGTTGTGACTCACCCCATTCAGGGCGGCTCTTAAAACTCCTACTGGAGGCCTTTATAAGAGGATAAAAGCACAGAGAAGCTGAGAGATGAAATTGAGAAGCTCACAGAAAAAGCCCCAGAGAAGCTGAGAGGAGGCACTGAAGCCAGATGCTAAAGCGATGGAACCCGGGAGAGAAGGACCAGCTGACGTTGCTGTGCGCCTTCCATGTGCCAGGGGAGCCAAGCTTGCCAGTAGCCAGACTTCAGAGAAGCTATCGTCCTGTTGCTGCCTTAATGTGGACATTTGTCACAGCCTTAGAACTGTAAACTGTAAGCTAGTAAGTCCCCTTTGTTAAAAGCCAGCCCATTTCTGGTATACCGCATTTCCTCAGCTTTACCAAACCAACACACCCTCCACCAGGCCCTGCGGGGGCTCCCCGTGGTCAGCCTTTGAGGCCCTGGGTGTGGTGCCGCCGGGGCCGGGGTCCCTGCAGGTCTCAGGTGAGGGGACACCTGCAGGGCCAAGAGTGGACGGGCTGGGGGAGGGGCAGGAGGACACAGGGGCCTCAGGGCTGAACCCAGAAACAGGCTTCCAGCCCAGCCCGGGACCACCTCCAGCAGGGGTCTGACTGCCAGGGAGGCTCAGCCCCCGCAGCCCTGACCCCCTCACCGAGCTCAAGGACAGCAGAGCCGCCAGCAGGAAGACCGGGCCCATCACACCTCTGGGTGCAGGTGCTGGGGTGGGGTGGGGTGGGGGGCTCTGTAGCTCTGCCGGGAAGACCCTAAGGTCTAGCTCACGGGGGGCTCCTCACTTCCACTGTGGCTTGGCAGCTGCTCCCACCCTTCTCCAGGAGGTCCAGAGGAGGGGGGCAGTGCACAGTCTCCCCACAGCCTGCATACCATCCTCTGCCTCTTCCTGGCCAGCCCACCAATGCCGGGGAAGAGACCCCCACCCTCAGACCTGGGGGTGAAATGCACCCCTACCCTCTTGTCCCCACCACGTCCCTTGCTAGAATGAGGCTCTCACATCTCTTTGCTACCCTTAGGGGACAGGAACCTCAAAATTCCCCTCCCTACCCCACAGCTGCCTTATTGGCCACGTCAGGAGATGTTTTGGTGGTTGTAACTGTGGGCCGGGGGGCTGGTGGCATCTGGTGGACGGAGGCCAGGGATGTGCTAAACATCCGACAGTGCACAGGGCAGCGGCTCCCCACGAAGACAGACCTGGCCCCGAAGGTCCACGTGCTAAGGCCAAGACACCCTGGGGTGAGCATTGCCTTCCACTGCTCCCAGCCCCCAACTCTGCTTCTCCACGCCATGCCCACCCTCCGGGGATCCTCTCAAGGGTGTAGGGGTGGAGACCCTGCTGCCCTAAAGGCCTGGGTGGTTTGTTCCCAGGCACATGAGCCCCGTCCTGGGGGAAGAGGCAGGAATTGGTTTGCAGGGCTTTCCCTCCCCCCGTGGGGTTTCAGATCTCAGGGTGCCACCCCTCATGCCCAGCTCTGGACCCAGTGGGCGATACGTGAGGAGAGGAATGAAGTGAGGGGGACAGAGACCCCAGAACCCACCAGCGGGTGGGGGGAAACTGAGCCCGGAAGGAATGGGGTGAGCCAGTTATCTGTCTTGGGAGTGCAGGGCACTATCCCACAGAGAGCCCCCCGCCGCCTGGCACCCGGACCCCTCAGGGGCTTTGGAGACCCTGGGCAGGGCCTGAGAGGGGAGCTTGCCTCCTCCACCGTCTCTGGGTGCAGATGGCCCTCCCACCCCCCACTCGGCTGTCTCCCCAAATGCATGTATGCCTATTACAGCTATCACCAACCTTATCATGTAAAGGATGCGTAGCACTTTACAAATAATAAAAAATCCACTAGCCTACTGTCATTTCCACAGGGTGGAGTGATTCTCTCCATCATAGCCTTTATATCACATGTATTGATTTGTTTCTTTTTTACAAAAGTAGTTAGAATAAAAAATAAAATGGGGAAATACTGGAAAGCACAAAGAAGAAAAAATGGTCCATAATTCATCATCCATAAATAAACCTGTTAATATTTTGTTGCTCCAGTTAAAATCTACCTTTATCACTTAGCCGCATATTGTGAACATTTTCCCATGGCATTAAATATTCTTCTACAACCATATTTTTAATGACTGCATAGTATTCCACTGTTGAAGTCATCCCCAGTTGTTGGACATTTAGGTTACTTCCAGTTTTTTGCTACTAAAATTAGCCATGATAAACTCCATTTTCACAATCTGTTTGGAAGGAATTTGGTAACAAATGGCAAGCATTAAAAAAATTGCCTTCCTTGGTTCAGTAATTCAAACATGGAACACTAAGGAAAAAGCTCTGTTGTTTATTTTGTGTGCTGGTTTGAATCTATTATGTCCCCCACAAAAGCCATGTTCTTTAATGCAATCTTGTGGGGGCAGACTTATTAGTCTTTTTTTAGGGTGGAACCTTTTGATTAGGTTGTTTCCATGGAGACGTGACTCACCCAACTGTAGGTGAGACCTTTTGATTAGATCATTTCCATGGGGGTGTGGCCCCACTCATCCAACGTTTAGTTCACTGGAGTCTTCTAAGAGAGCTCACGGAGAGAAGGAGCTCAGAGAAGCTGAGAGAGACATTTTGGAGAGAAACTAAGATATGTAATCCAGAGTTTGCCCCTGGGAGAAGTGAAGAGCTAACACAGACCTGGACACTTGGAGACGCTGACAGAACAACATTTGGAGATAGTAAGTCAAGAGATGAAACCCAGAGTTTGCCCTGGAGAAGCTGAAGAGGACCCCCAGATGCTTAGAGAGAAATGCTCCAGGAGAACCAAGCAGAGAGCTGAGACAGAGAAAACCTCTGTTAGCTGGGAAGGCACGTGGCTGGCATCTGCTGATCCAGTTGTGTTCCAGCTCCTCTTGCAGCTCCTGTGCTTTCTTCAAAATGTTGCTCTTGGGGTTTTTTGTCCTTTCTTAGCTTCTCCGGAGCAAACACTGGGCTAGCATCTCCCAAGCATCAGCACAAGTCTGCTTTCAGTGGCCGTCTCCAAAATGTCTCTCCAAGCTGCAGCTGCTCTGAGGTACTTCTGTTTGTGAGCCCCTTTACAAGACTCCAGTGAACTAATCAAGGCCCACGCTGAATGGGTGGGGCCACACCTCCATGGATATTATCTACTCAGAGTTATCACCCACAGTTGGGTGGGTCACATCTCCATGGGAGCACTCAAAGGATTCCAACCCAATCAACACTAATAAGTCTGTCCCCACCAGGTTGCATCAAAGAACATGGCATTTTGGGGGGCATAATACATCCAGACTGGCGCACTATCATCTATCCCTGAATCTATCTATCCAATCCATCATCTTCTGTCTATCTATCTATCTACCCATGTATCCATCTATCTACTTACCTACCTATCTTCATCTATCTATCTATCTATCTATCTATCTATCTATCTATCTATCTATCCATCCATCCACCTATCTAGTATTTCTACTACCTACCTACCTATCTTTATCTATCTATCTATCTATCTATCTATCTATCTATCTATCTATCTGTCTGTCTAATCTTTCTATCTACATAATCTATCATTTACCTGCCTAATGTATCATCTATTTTATTGTGGCAACATCTGTATAACATAAAATTTGCCATTTTAACCATTTTTAAGTATACAATTCAGTGACATTAATTACATTTACAAGATTGTGCTGCCTTCACCACTACCCATTACCAAAACTTTTTCACACCCCAATAAGCCATGTCTCTGATTATTTACTTTGATCTTCAATTTACTCCCGATTTGGCTACTCAGAGCCTCTTAAAACCAGCTTCATGTGCTCTGCCGTGTCCCCATCACCCACTGGGCACTTCCTGATTTATGGCACAATGAAGGTTTCAAGCTCATCCATTCTTTCCCCAATTCAGCCCTGGCATCAGCCATGGTTCCTCCTAGCGGACAGCGGTATTGGAAACCAAGCCCCAGCCCTAGGTATGCTCCTGGGCGGTCGCCGCTCCCAGGCTCTCTCCCAGACACAGCGTCTTCACTTCTGCACCCGCGACTGTGTCTACACCTGTCTACATTTGCTGAAGCCACGCGTTCAGGCCCACACCATCAAGTGCAGCGCACAGTGGGGGCTCTTCTCGTCCCCTCTCTTCCCACAGGGAGACACCGGGCTCCACTGCCCTCAGTGCAGTGCTGGTTTGCTCCGTCCTCCTGTGCGCAGCACATTCCCGGCTGCCCCAGAGCTCGGGTGCTTCTGTGTGTGCCCTGAGCCCTGGCCCGGACGCCGTTCCTCCCGCTCCAGCTCCTGGCAGGTCTCCGGTGTCGCTCAGCCCACAGAGGCTCTTCACGTGAATGTCTTTCCCTTTATGGCTGCGTCTTGGGTCTTGAGAAAGCTTTCCCCACCCTGAGGGTATGGGGCTGCTCTCCCACGTCATCTTCTAGAAGCTTCTTGGTGCTGTCACTTCACATGCTGGAGGCTGACGTTTGTGATGGGTCATGCAGGTTGTTCAGTCTCCTTGCCTTTTCCTTTTATTCTTTCTTTTTATTTTGCCATACAGATCCTCAACTGACTCAGTAATGCTGATTAAGAACACCTTCCTTCCCTGCTGCCTGCATAGTGTAAACATGACTCACATGTGCATCTGTTTCTGGACATTTTGCAGTTTCATTTTTCTCCTTGTCTATCCCCGTCCCCAAAACACATTGCATAACATGGTGGCTTTATGCATCTTCATACTGGACAAAGCTCTCGGAATTTCCACCTGCTCCAGTCAAGTTCAAAGACAAAAACAGAAACATCCCACTGAGTCTAAAGATGAGCCCCAAGACACTGACACTCGTAAACAATGGAGACCTTCAAACCAAGAAAGGATCTTCTTTCTTCACTTATTTAGGTTTAAAAATGTCTCTAAATGAAGTGTTGTAACCGTTTTGTAGAGGTCCTTAGCATATTTCCTTAGGTAGTTGATGCTCATAATCTTAACTGTACTTATAGCTTACACTTTGTCTTTAATTTTCATTTTGCTAATTATTTGTGGCTAGTAAATAGGAATATACTAATTTCCCCCCTATTTTAACAACTTTTAAGTGTATACTTCAGTGGTATTAATTACACTCAGAATATTGTGTAACCATCACCATCACTCGTTACTATGACCATTTCATGACCCCCAAAAGCGACTCTGTTTTCTTTAAGGAAAAACTCAGCATTTCCCCCACTCCCCTGGTAACCTGTGATATGCTCCCTGTCTCTTGTCACTTGCTTACTCTAGGTATTTCATATAAATGGAATTGTACAATATTGGTCCTTTTATGTCTGGCTTATGTCATTCAGCATAATGATTTTGAGATTCAACCAACTTGCAGTGTGAAATATAATTAATTTTCCTGTATTGATTTATATCCAGCCATTTTACTGAACTCTCTTATTAGTTCTAATCATGTGTGTGTGGATACTTTTGAGAAGTGGCCAGCTGGGTGGTCTGTGACCCCTTCCCTCACAGATAAGACTAAACACTGTCCTTCCACAGCTGGCTGTACACCCCGTGTGGACCTGCCATCTCTGCTCACAGGGCTTCTGTAAACTCTCCCATCCATGGGCTCGCCTCACTCCACAGGCCCCATCCTACATTCCCTCCTCTTACGGTAAATGAAGTGTGGCCTTGGGATCGGGCACTGACATGCCACAGTCTCACTGCACACCCAGTCCCAGAGAAGTGGTTGCTTAGTAGAAGGGAGAAAGGCTGCTGAGGGCTCGGTCACCAGGCTGGGGATGAAGAGGGGGGCATGCCGTTCTGGGTGCAGTGATCACCCTAGGCCAGCGGCTAACACATGATATGGGGTCCCCCAGAGCCACAAAACAAAGGTCCAGAAACCAAGGGGTGGAGAAGGGATTGGCCTGTTTCATTTATGGGACCTCTCTCCATCATCTCTACAACCTTGGGCTCGATGGGCTTGGGGCTCAAAATGTTCCAGGGAGGACCAAGGATATGTGGGTCATGGTTCCACTGAACTAGAAGCTGAGACCACCTCCCTGGCCATTTGGGGCCCCTCAAGACAGATAAAGGGGTCACTCTACAAGCCGGGGTGTTTTCCCTGATTACTATGGGGACGTCAGGGTGCAGCTTCACAACAGAGTCAAGAATGACTATGTCTGGGCTCTGGACCCACGGGGACACCTCCTAGCACTCCTTTTCCCAGTGGTCTTGTTCAACGGAAAATTGTGGTGTGCCCACAAAGACATTGTGAGTGCCCATAAGGACACCATGGAGTGCCCATGAAGACACTGTGGTGTGCCCACAAAGAAATCATGGAGTGCCCATAAGGGCATCGTGGAGTGCCCATGAAGACATTGGGTTATGCCCATGAAGACACTGTGATGTGCCCATGAAGAGAGGGCCACCAAGGATCCTGAAGCTGTGGGACTGAGGTCGTGATGCTGGCAGATGGTAAGGGGAACGTGGGCTGCACTGTGTTAAAATGAGGCTGGTGTCAACCTAGATCTCACAGTCAGGCGCAGAAGTGGGCTGCGGAAGCTATGCCATGCG
Organism: Choloepus didactylus; assembly: GCF_015220235.1. Classification (NCBI taxonomy): domain Eukaryota; kingdom Metazoa; phylum Chordata; class Mammalia; order Pilosa; family Megalonychidae; genus Choloepus; species Choloepus didactylus. The sequence goes on along the minus strand of NC_051320.1, from coordinate 97,794,347 downwards.
GTTTCTCTCTCCCCCGCTCCCTCATCATACGGAGGCAGCGTTCCGACCCAGGACTGAGCAGTCGTCATCTGCGGCATCTGCGAACCGTGTCTCCTGTTTGGGGACCCAAGACCTTCTCCCCATCCTGGGTGGTCTGTTTGCCCCTCCAGACCCTCCGTCTGCCTCCCCACTCTGCTCTGTGCCCTGGGGGGCTGCAGGGAGAAGGGTCCTTGCCCTCGGCCCTCCCTCAAGGGAAGTAAGTGGGAGGAGCCCAGGACCTGTCCCTGCCCGTGTCCCCTCCCGAGGGCGGCCGCTGGCCCTGGGACCTGGCCACTGTCCGCACCTGCTGCTCCAGCTGTTCTGGGGCCAAGGGCTTCCGTGAGGCACTTCCAAGCACCGCTGGGCACTGCCAGGTGCGTCTGTGTCACCTGAAGCTTTCTCTTAAGCCCACACCTCGTGGAGCCCCTTCGTTAAACTCTTCAGTCCCTCCCCTGGACGCACAGGCTGTTTCCTGCGGGGCTCCCACAGCTCCTCCTCACCACGCAGGCTTTGGTTAAAGGCTACCTCCCCGGAGACGCATCACTGGCCGCTGCCCCGTCTCCACCACTCACCCCCACACCTCACTTCTCCGACACGGGTCTCAGAGCCCTCCCCACCAACTGACATTTGCCCGTGACTTATTCCCCCACCTGCTATGAGCTCTGGAAGGCAGGGGTCCATCTTGTCTTCGTGCTGCCCTCGGGGTTCTGCCCCGTCAGTGCCATGTAAGCACAAACACGCGCTGGGTGAGCAGCCAGGAGAACCTTCCTGGTTTTGACACAAGGGAGAGGCCCCAGAGCTACACTGACCCCCATGTTGGCTGCTGGGACCCGTGGAGGCCTGCCGGGCAGTCGGGGAGTGAGCCCCAAGCATGAGCCCACCCTCCAGTTCTCTGGGTGCTTTTCTCCCAGAAGTAAAGCGACTTTTAATTTTTAACTTGTGAATAGTGGCCCAAACAAGGCCAGCTGCTGGTGCTGGCAAGATGGGAGGTAAAAAGATGCAAAAGACACTACCGGCAGGAGAGAGATGCTTGAGTCAAATTAAAGAGCAGATTCTGCTGTTGGTGAAAGTTTCTGTTTGCCATCCCAGAAGCCAGAGACATGAAAGAAAACCTTTGGTGAGCTGGGAAAGGGGAGTTGTGGTCAGAGGCCGCCCACAGGGAGCACACCCAGCATTGCACACCGGGAGAAACACAACCCAGGGCAAATACACCCCTCCGTGTGTCCCCGGGCCTCAGGATGCTGCACATGAAAATGTCAAGGCTAAAATGTCATCCACCTAATAAGCAAAGACTTAAGAAAATTAGAGTGCACAATGCTAATGAAAGTGAGATTAAATGTTCACCATCAAATGCACTTGTGAGAATATAAACTGGTGAAATATTTGGAAAGCATTTGGCATTATGTGTTAGGAAGCTAGAAAAATACTCAGACCCTTTGTCCCAACAAGGGCAAGCTGGGAACTCCACCTTCAGGAAGTCATCTGTTTGTTCACTTATTCATTCATCAAATGCTTACTCAGCATTGAAAAAAAAACAAAAAACACCGAAATTTCTCTGCCCTAAGGAAACTTAAATTCTAAAGTGCAGGGGGACAAAATACATAACAAACAGAAAATAAGGAACGTGAAGTCGTTGGGAGTGCTGGTGCTTGCTGGAGAGAGAAGGAAGCAGAGCAGAAACCGCAGCTTTGAATAGCGTGGTCTGGGGGGGTCATGGGGAAGGGGACCTGTGACAGAGGCTGAGGAGAACGTGGGGGAGTCTTCCTTGGTGTGAGAAACAAGCACTGTTCCTAAAAAGGAATAAACGCTCACCCGATTGTGGAGAAGAAAAGAATTTATTCATGATCTTGCAAGAATGGGTGCCCAACCAAAATGTGGGGGTTGGTGAGCAGAACCATAGACCCAGCAGTGTTTATTCCCTAAGCCTAAGTGCAAGTCCCTCCCCTGTTTCTCCATTGGCTGGATACTCCAGAGGTTACATTCTATTCAACAAGCCTAACTAGCCCAGCAAATTTGAAACATGCAGCCTGCCCAAATTGGAAACATTTGAAAAAAAAGTCTCCTGTACAAACTTGGAACCTTTGAAACAAGTCTCCAGCCCTCTTTCCTTTGTTCTTGAACTGCAGAGCCAGTCTGAGCTAGTTTGGTAACAACTTATGAAGCTGTTTAAGGAACATCTACCCCCTCCCCCAGTCTCCACCTTGTAAAGACAGTGGGCGGATAAACAGGAGGACTGGCCATGGATTATAACTTGGCTTCTTGATCTTCTGCCATTCCCCTGAGCTGCCCCCACCCTGTGTGAAAGCTAAACTTAATCTAATTCTCACATGGGGATTTCTGGGAAGGGAAGAGCCTCCAGTGTGGGTTGGGCCTGGGGAGTCCCGAGTCAGGGGGAGGGCTGGGCACCAGTGTGAGGGGCTAGGGCAGGGGGCTGGGCAGCCATGGAAGGAGGCTGGTGGGTGCCGACTTACCCCGACTGTGTGTGAACAGGTGGGTGCAGGAGCCGGGACCCCTCAGAGCAGGAGGCCGCGGAGCTGGAGAGAGCAGTGACTGTTTTCCAGACCTGTTTTGAAGGTTAGATCAGATTTCCTTAAGATAAAGAAAACCCTGTTGTGCCGGTTTGAGTGTATTGTGTCCCCCAAATGCCATTATCTTTGTAGTCTTGTGTGGGGCAGAAGTTTTGGTGATGGTTGGATTTGCTTGGAGTGTGCCCCACCCAGCTGTGGGAGATGATTCTGATGAGATGTTCTCATGGAGGTGTGGCCCCGCCCATTCAGGGTGGGCCCTTATCGGTGGAGCTATATAAATGAGCTGACTCCGGGGGAAGAAAGAGAGTGCAGCTGGGAGTGATGTTTTGAAGAGAAGCAAGCTTGCTGGAGAGGAACGTCCTGGGAGAAAGCCGTTTTGAGGCCGGAGCTTTGGAGCAGATGCCAGCTGCCTTCCTAGCTAGCAGAGGTTTTCCGGAGGCCATTGGCCATCCTCCGGTGAGGGTACCCGATTGCTGACGTGTTACCTTGGATGCTTTGTGGCCTTAAGACTGTAATTGTGTAGTGAAATAAATCCCCATTTTATAAAAGCCTATTCATCTCTGGTGTTTTGCATTCTCCAGCATTAGCAACTAAGACAGATTTTGGTACCAGAGAAGTGGGGTGCTTTTGCTGCTGAGTCTGCAAATACCAAACATGTTGGAGCGGCTTTTCAAATGGATAAGGGGAAGACTCTGGAAGTATTGTGAGGAGCTTGGTAGAAAAGGCCAAAACTGCTTTAAAGAGACTGTTTGTGGAAATATGGACTCTAAAGATACTTCTGATGAGGACTTGAGCAGAAATGATGAATGTGTTGTTGCAAACTGGAAGAAAGGTGATCCTTGTTTTAAAGTGGCACAAAATTTGGCAAAATTGAGTCCTGGTCTCAGATGGAAGGAAGAATCTGGAAGCAATGACCTGGAATACTTAGCTGAGGAGATCTCCAGACTACGTGTGGAGGACATAACCTGGCTTCTCCTTGCAGCTTATAGTAAAATGCGAGCAGAGAGAGATAAACTTAGAACTGAACTCTTGGGTTCAAAGAAACCAGAAGTTAATGGCTTGGAAAATTACAGGCTTCCAGGGGGTGGAATCCCAGAAGCTACAGCCCAACATGAGGATGTAACCAAACATGGAACCCAGCCGCCATTTCAGTACAAGCCAAGATTGGAAAAGGAGTTAAGCAGAAAGGATTTGTGGAAAGTCCTATTGTCTGATGGCTTTGACCCTTGCATGCTTCATGCGAAGCCAACAGAATTTTTGCGAGATCTTTATAGACAGAGCCATTGCCGGTCTGGACTGGAGGAGACAGACAAGGAAAAAATTAAAGGAAAAATCTCTTCAAAGACAGAGCCATGGAGGTTGAGGTCTGGAGTCAGGAGGTCTTGGGCTGGGAGAGCGGAGCAGCCCACATGCATGGAAAGGGTGAGTTTGCCCTGGAGGTCGAGGGCGGGCTTTCCGCCTCGATGCTCTGGTAGAGTTTTGCCACCTCAGGTCCCAAAGAGGGTGGAGCACATTCCCAGGAAATTGGGGAGAGCCTGGCTGCCACCACACTGTTCTGAAGGGGTTGAGCGTGTGCCCCGGAGATGGAAGGGAATCCGGAGCTGCCCCAAGGTTTTAGGAGGGTGGAGCCGAGAAGGTGGTCTCCCCAATGTGTGGAAATGTTGGAGCACTCACCTAAGTGTTTGGAGAGGAACGGGCTGCCGAAAAGGCCCTTAGGAAGGGTTAGGCTCCCGCTCTCTCAAGCCCCAAGGATGCAACGTCGTTCTGTAAATGACTCTCAGACTTTGAAATCTAATGGAGTTTGTCCTGCAGGTTTTAGGAACTGTTTTGGTCCTGTTAACCCTGTTTTCCTTACTGTTTCTCCTTATGGCAATGGAAATGTTTATCCTATGAATGTCTCTCCTTTGTATATTGGAAGCACATAACTTGTTCTAGGTTCACAGATCCACAGCTAAAGGAAAATAATGCCTTAGGACTGACCATGTCTAAATTGATTTTGATGGGATTTTGTACTTAACTTTTGTTACTGAAATGATTTAAGTTTTTGTGATGTTGTGATGAAATGAATGTATTTTGTATTTGGAAAGATAATGTCATTTTGGGTTCCAGGGGGTGGAATGTGCCGGTTTGAGTGTATTGTGTCCCCCAAATGCCATTATCTTTGTAGTCTTGTGTGGGGCAGAAGTTTTGGTGATGGTTGGATTTGCTTGGAGTGTGCCCCACCCAGCTGCGGGCAATGATTCTGATGAGATGTTCTCATGGAGGTGTGGCCCCGCCCATTCAGGGTGGGCCCTTATTGGTGGAGCTATATAAATGAGCTGACTCCGGGGGAAGAAAGAGAGTGCAGCTGGGAGTGATGTTTTGAAGAGAAGCAAGCTTGCTGGAGAGGAACGTCCTGGGAGAAAGCCGTTTTGAGGCCGGAGCTTTGGAGCAGATGCCAGCTGCCTTCCTAGCTAACAGAGGTTTTCCGGAGGCCATTGGCCATCCTCCGGTGAGGGTACCCGATTGCTGATGTGTTACCTTGGATGCTTTGTGGCCTTAAGACTGTAATTGTGTAGTGAAATAAATCCCCATTTTATAAAAGCCTATTCATCTCTGGTGTTTTGCATTCTCCAGCATTAGCAACTAAGACACCTGTCCAAAAAAAAAAAAAAAAAAAGCACAAAATAACAAAAAACTGGGAAACGGTTAAGGAGATTATTTGGCATGCAAACAATGGAATCTCTGAATATTTCCCAGCACTGAAGTGTGACCCTGAGGAATTATTTTCCACGAAATCTGGGACGCTGCCTTTGTGTGATGCTCAGTGGACAAATGCATCATGGAGAAAACATCCAGAAAATGCACAGGCGGGAGCCCCCACCCACCTCGGGCCCAGGGCCCCTGCTCTCCCCACCCACACCCCTGTGGGCCGCACTCACTCACCCGACAGCTCCTGGCTGAGGTCCAGGGCCGAGCCCTGCCCGGGCGCCGCGCTGCCTGTTCTTCTCCAGCAGCCCCCACGGCACGGTCCTCGTCGGTCATGCCACCCCCTGTGCCTCAGTTTCCCCTTTTGTGGGGTAGGGACAACCCCCGCCAAGGGGAGTGAGGAGTTAATGCCTGGGCAGTTGGCCCCGCGTGTGCCAACCTCCGTGCTTGCTGTAACAGTCCGACACCATCATAACTGTACCCCCAAACCTGACAGGGTGGGCCAGCAGCCCCTCAGCAAGGGAGAGGAGGGGAGGGGAGAAGGGGAGAGGGAGATGGAGGGGAAGGGGCAGAACCAGGGGAGCTTTCCCTCCTGGGCACAGGATTAGAGGAGCTGAAGCCAGTGACCTGGGGCTGGTGGACAGACTGGGGGGGGGGGGGCACAGGAATTGGGGGTGGTTCTGAGACCTCCCAGGCCAGGGTCACTATTTGGACTGGACCCTGAGGACGCTGGGGAGCCACGGGGGCCGTGAGGCAGCCAGCAGGGGTGACGCTAACCAATGCTCCGCTGGTAACACTGACTTAAGCTCCTTCAATTAAAATTAAAGTGACTTTAACTCGTCCCTGCTCCTCGTGCAAGGACACTGAGAGTGGGGTGGCCACCCCTGCTTTCCAGACGGGGACACTGAGGCCGGGGAGGCCTCGGGACCCTGCGTTTCCTCTGCCCCGTCCCGGGAAGCCGGGGGTCCTGCCTGGCTCCTGCTGCCCGCCGGGGGTGGGAGGAGGGGAGGGAGTGGGGGAGCTGGTGCAGGGGAGGGGAGGAGCCGGGCTCTGGGTTTCGGTTTCCTGGAGGCCTGGGGGAGGCACAGAGGGTGGGGTGTGTGGGGGGTGCCAAGCAGGAGGAGGGGAGGGGGTGGAAAGTGAGGGGGAGGGGCCGGGCTCTGGGTTTCGGTTTCCTGGAGGCCTGGGGGGGTGGGGGTGGGCTCAGCCCACAGTGAGGTCCGGGAGGGCAGAGGACAGGGTGGGGCAGCCCTGTGGTCACTCAGCCCCCATCCCTGGGCAGTCCCCTGGGTCTGAGGAAGATTCCAGAGGCCCCAGCCCAGACTTTGGGATTTGCAGGGTGAGCTCCCTGCCTCATCCATGCCAGGAGGCAGGGACCAGGAGGCCAGGGTCTCTCCCGCTGGGGAAACTGAGGCCCAGGGCGGCCTTGCCCATGGCTGGGCAGTGGGGCAGGGAAGCCCGAGGGTCTCCTGGAGCCTTATCCCCCACCCATCTCCTCGGGCCCCTGGGCATGGTGGGAGGGGTCGGAAGGAGGGTGGGAGGAGCTGCGTGTCCCAGGGCAGGGGCCAGGGCTCCGGAGGGGAGAGTCCAGCCCACAGGGCCAGGGGGCCCAGAGAGGACGCTGCAGGGGGCCCTGCCTCCGGAGCCCACACTGACCACACTGACTGCTCTCTGTCTGCCCAGGGCCTGGGGTCTCGCCCGCTGCAGGGAGACAGCGCCCAGGAGCACAGGCCCGGGCAGGGCACCTGAGTGACACCTGCACCGGGGCCCTGCTTGTCCCGTGAGCCTGAAAGAAGCGGGGAAAGAGCCGCCATCTGGGACTGCCCCAAAGCACCCTACAACAGGGCCGGCCGAGAGAAAGAGGAGCTAAAGCCACCCAACGCCAGGCGTGTTTATGAGGCGAGCGGAGAGCTGCAGCCACCTTGCTATGGGCCCGAGGCGGCAGGACGCTCCCTCGAGTATGTCCACACCTGTGGCCACCGCCTGCAGATGATCTATGGCTGTGGGGACCACAGCAGCTTGAGCGTGCTCTCACCAATGCCCAGGTGTCCCCCAGACTTGCCCCCGTCCCCCTCCTCGGGCAGCCCTCCCAGAACACCCTGGAGAGAGGCCGAGCCTCAGCCAGATGGGAGATGCCGCGTCATCACGGTCACCCGGAGCAGCTGCACAGTCTCCCCAGCCCCCTCTGTTGCAGGAGTCCCCGGGCCATGGGCAGGAGGGGGTATAGCTTGTAAAGCGTTTATTTTCCCCTTCTGTTTTCAAGGTGCACCAACAATTTATATAAATGTAAAAAATAGGTCTAATTGCCACAGTATCTAGAAGCTCATTTACAGTGTTTTTTTCCCTCCAGCTGCCCCACCCCACGAACCACCGCAGGTCGTCACCCACTTGATCCACGAGTTGTGGTTGTTCTTGCAAGAGAGCAAAGGACTCGCCCACCTTGGCTTTTTCTTCCGGAACACGGACACAGCCCCCCGTTTTTAACATGGTGCATGCGTGCTGAGGACCATGTAGTTCTGCACCCACCTTGCGTGGAGCCACGGTTTCCTGAGTTAGTGCCGGGGTGGGGGGCTGCGCTCGGATCCCTGAGGGCCGTGGCCACAAACCGTCAGGGTTCTGTCTACAGCTTGATGTCCACACTCCTCCTTCAGGTGCAAAACAGAGATGAAAGAGCCCCACCGAGAGAGCGCGGCCCTGCGGCCCCTGCCTCTCCACACAGGTGCATTTACGGGCCTGGGGCTGTGCCCGATGTCCCGGGGAGGGGAGCACCCCAGGAAGCCGAGCCCACCTCTCCCAGCCCCTGGGGCAGCCCCGGCCCTGTGTGCACCCCACACCCACCGGGGCTCCATCGTGGAAACCAGTCACTGCTGTTAGGACAAGGCATGGGAGACATGGAGCCCAGAATATGGTAATAATTGGTTCATGGTCTTTTGTGGGGTTCTTTGTTCCAACACGTGGTCATATCCCCGGGGTAGGGGTCAGCCGAGCTAACCTGCCCCTGGGCTGGGCACAACCCCGCTGGAGGAAGGGGCTTCCTCTGGGGCATCGTGCCCTCCTGGTGGCTTTACTGGAAAAGGTCAGGCTGTGTCCCCGGGGTCCAGCTCCACCCCCGTGAATTAACAGCGTCACTAGTGATGTCGGTGGGGTTCAAGGTGGACGCTTCCTTCTGTGGTTCATGAATCCAGCTTTGGGCTCCCAGTCGCGACCCTGGGTCAGCCCACCAGGGCTCAGCCCACCAGAGGTCACCCCCCCTCCCCCACTGCACAAAGGCAAGAGGAGGCCCCTTGGATGCCCACCCCAGGCCCCGAGGCGTTCCGGTAGCTGGGGTGGTGGGGAAAGGAGTCGTAGCCTTAACTCAGGGCCCAGCCTGCCTCTGTCTGCTTGCACACTTGCACAGTTGTGCAAGGGCCGGCGCTGCCAGGATCCAGCCCGAGGCTGGCTGACCTCCCTCGGCAGGCTCTTCGTGAGGGTTTCTGAGGCTCCCTGGTGGGGCAACTCTCCATCCTTTAGGGATGTCTGCTGGAGAAGAGTTTGATCTCTTTGTTAAACAGGCCGTTTGTCCCCTGGAGCGATAGGCAAATGGAATGTCAGGCACCCCTCCCTCTGCGTCCCATCTTGTCTAGGGGTGCCGGTGAGGTGAGACCGGGGCCACTAGAAATGACGCCAGGCGGGCCGGACATGGACACTGCCCCCTCTAACCATGTGTGCTGGGTTGGCGTGTCTGCAGGGGATGCTCACATGAGTCCCCTAACTGTGCACAGGTCAGTGCACGGTGACACCCCGGCAAGGCCCTGCAGGAGCCAAAGCTCTGGGACCTCGTGTCGCAAGGCCCAGTGCCCCAGGCACAGATTTGGGTTGCTCCTGGCTGAAAGGGGGTACAGTCGTGGCTGACATGCTCAGTGGCCTCTCGGGGAGATGAACCCCCTCTGCCCCTTTCCATGTATCCTGTGGGCCATGTCTGTCTCGTCAGCCTCTCCACTGCCCGGGGCTTTGCTCTAATTGGTAACTGCTTCTCTGTTTCCAGGGAAGGAGGTCAGCTGATGGGGGGAAGGTTGGCCAATGGGGGGCTGGGATGGCCGATGGGGAAGGGTCAGCCGATGGGCGGAGGGCAGGGGGTGGGCCACCACTTGGAAGACTGTACCCTGCACCCCTGGATGTTGTAGGTGGTCCCAGATCAGCCCCCAACAAGACACACCTGTTTAGCAGCAGCTTATGGGCTCCCTGTTGGGCAACCCACATTGTTAACCCTCATGACTGCCCACGAATCAGTGCAAATGGTGAGCGGGTGTGGCTCGTGCATGAGAACCAGCCACATGGCTTTTAGCTCGGCCGTGGACTCCCATGTCCCATTTTCGTGTCCACCCACAGGGTGCCCATTGCCAGTGGTAGGGCCTGAGCAGGGGCCACCCATGTAGCAAGCGATCTTGATGTGTGTGTGGGGAGTCCCTACTCCTTCCTTTCTCCATAGGGGCTTTTGTAGGGGCAACTCGGGGGCCTCTTCCAATTCTGTGGTGTATGCCACAGGCCCTGGAAGAGCTTGGAACTCCAGGGAGATGGGGCCAGGTGCCGAGTGTCCTCTGTTGCAGACGTGCGTGCCACCACAGTGAGCCATTCTGGGTGACCGCAGAAGCCTCACAAACAGCCATTCTGTCCATCCGTTAGTGGGACGTGGGGTTCCACTTGCACATCCCTTGCTGGCCTCTGTTTCTAGCAAAGGGTGATGCACAGCTAAGAGCTGCTCTTCTAGGATGGTAGAGTGTGGCTCAGCTCCTTTGAAGAGTCGAGACCAAATCCCTCTGGGGCTCTGCATCTTCCCATCCCTTTGGTCTCTTTGCCGTAGGGCCCACCCCATTCCGTCCTTTGCGATGCAGACATCTCGCTCAGCTAGTCTCCCTGTGTCATGGTGTGCAGGACTTCAGCTTGGGGCACTCACATTTTTGCTTTGGCAAAGGCCTCCTCTTCCTTGCACCCCCACTCCCATCCTGCTCCTCGTTTATTAACCTATACAGGGGGTGCAGGCTAATAAAAATGAGGGATGATGGTCCTCTCACAACCCAATCACCCCGCAAAATCCTGCACCTCTTTAGCTGCTGCAGGTGGGGGTAAGCTTGGATCCTATTTATCACAGAAGATGGTGAAACACGAGTCTTAGCTGACTGTACCACCCCAGGAATCTGATGATGTTTCCTGCACCCTGTGTTTTCTGGGGTTGATCACCCACCCTCTTTTTTGAGGGGCTGCCAAACCCTCTCCATGGCTTTCTGTCAAAGACCTGAATCTGCAGAGGGTTGCGAAGCACCATCCGCATGGTGTTCTACAGGTACTCCAGGAAGAGGACCAAGGAGGCCGAGTCCCTGTCTGCCTGGCCGTGACTCTGTGGGTGTCCCCTGGGAAGGGCCTGGACGGTCCAGTGCTGTCCCTCCGTGGCCATTCATCTGTTGGTCCTACAGGGAGCTCGGGCTGCATCCATGACGGCTGACAGGTCCTGAGACAGGTGGCTTCTCTCTAACAGGTGGGCTGCGTCACGTGGGAGACACTTTGTTCAGCTCCCGATGGTCCACAGGCCTCCACGCTCATTCAGGCTTCACTCAGGCCAGAGGGGACGCTGTGCTGGTCAGACTTGGCACAACCTCCAATGCCGAGACAGCTGTGGCGTTGCTCTGTGCTCCCCAGGCAGGTGACACTGGTCCACCTGGCCTGCCCGGCAGCCCACCTTCAGGACTCCACTGCTGGTGAGATTCTGTCATGTATCTGAGGCGGCCCTAGGAGGGGGCCTGCTCGCAGCGTGCTTTCCGGCACTGGGGACAGGCAGCCTGCTATGGGAGGGAGGGCCTTTTTCACTCGGGTGGGTGTGCTCCACACCCATCAGTGTGTGAGGGGTCCAAGGGCCGGAGGGGGCTCCCTGTATGAGGCCAACACCTCCAGTTTATCTGGTGGCGACCAATGTACAGTCACTTCTACGTGGGTCTCCGGCCCCTGAGGACGGCCCTGTGTCTCAGGGAACTCGGGGGAGGGGTCGCCAGTTTTTCCCTGTCGCTGGGAAGGGGCAGCGGCTTGCCTGGCCCACGCAGCCCTCTAGTGTACCGTGAAGCCTTCGGGTCCCTCCAGCCTTTGGGAACAGCGTTGGGTTTGTCCATTTCCCCCGCGCGGCCCAGCGCTCTGAGGCCCTGCCCCACCTGGCCAGGGGAAGCCCTCCCTGCGTTGACGTGGGGGAGGCGGGTGGCCCCTCCCGTTTAGCACACCCGGCGCTGGGTGTCCCGGTCTCGGCGGGGGCTTGTTCTCCAGCGCACACAGGGACACCCGCCAGGGGCCTTGGAAGAGGGAGGGGTCCCCCTCCACCCGGGGGGCGCCGCTTTGAAACACCGACTCCTTAGGCCGACGCAGAAGCGGCCCTGCAGGACCCCGAGGAGCAGGACAGGCTCTCCCCGCGGCGCTCGCGCTCCTTTCCCGGTTTTCCGGGGGCCGCGGACCTTCCTGGCAGCCCCGCTCCGACGGCCACGCCTGGGCAGGCCTTCGCCCAGTCGGGGAGGGGGTGGGCGCCCGGGGGCGTCGCCCAGGTCTGTGCAGCCCCCCTCGCCCCCGAGACCACACCGCCAGCTCCCCCGTCCCACAGCCGCACCAGCCCCGCCGCCCGCTGCGCCTTCGGATTCCGGCGGAAACGGCTGCGCCGCCAGTCAGCACCGCCGGTGTGTTCCGGGATGGAGGAGGTTTGATTGGCTGGCGGAGGGGCTCCTTGGGCTCCCGCGGGTCTCCTCTGTTTTCTCTCATTCTGTGCAAGGGGAGGAGCGCAGGGACGCGACCCCCTCGCGCCCCCGCAGGCCGCCGGCGTCTCCGGGGCGTGCGCCCCAGCGGGAGCCTGCGCTCGGCCGAGCCCCCGGGAGCCTCCGCCCGCGCCTTTTGCTTCCCGCGGGCCGCGGTGTTCCGCCCCGACACCCCGCCTTCCGCCTTCCCCGCCGCCTGGGTTACCCCGGCTCTGCAGTGGCCCTCGCGGCTCGCTCCCGCTGCCCCTCTTCCCCCAGCTGAGCGCCCCGGCCTCGGCAGCGGCTGTGCGTCCGGAGCCCCTCGCGCCGCCCACAGCAGGGGCCTCCTCGCCGGCTGGCTGCGACCTGCGGGGGTTTGAGCATCGCTGTAATCCCAGGGCGGCCCACGGCCCCTGAGTGACCTGCCGCAGAGCCCACCTTGACCCCGGCCGCCAGCCCGGCTCCCGCCCGGTTGAGCACTCTCCCCCCCAGCCCATTTTTCCAGAGTGTGCCGACTCGGCCAGTTGTGGTTATGTAGGGCTGGGGACAAAGGTGGCCGAATGCCAGGGGCTTGCGTGAGAGTGTTGGGAAAACATCCGGGTATCTGCTCTTTTCTCAAAATAAGACGTGCTCAGGGCGAGCTGCGCTCAAGGTCAGAGCAGCCAAAGCTCCGCGTGCCGCCAGGGGGACGCGCGCGTGTGTGTGTGTATGTGTGTGTGTGTGTGTGTGTGTGTGTGTGTGTGTGTGTGCGCGCGCGTGCGCGCGCGTGTGTGTGTGGGGGGAGTTGTGGGGGGTGCAGTGGGCTGGGGCGGGGCCAGTCCTCAGTCTGCAGAAGCTGTAGGTACTGACAGCCTGGATGAGCTGGGGGCGAGCAGGGTGGGGGGAGCGAGGGAGGTGCAGGTGGGGGCAGTGGGAGGGACAAGGCGCTGTGGGGGTGGGACACGGGAGAGGTGGGGGAACATGGGGCGATAAGGGGAAGGGAGACACGGGGGCTTGGGGAGGACACGGGGATGTGAGGAGACACGGGACGGGGTGGGGGATAGAGGGAAGGGAGATCTAGGGGATGCGGGGCACAGGGGGTGTGGGAGGGACAAGGAGCTGTGGGGGTTCACAGGCCCCTCAGCTGGGCCGGACCTTGCTTCTGTCCCACCCACTCTGTCCCACCCCCCCCTGCCCACCCACGTCGTTGGGGGGAAGCAGGGAGATAAGGACCCGGCTGCGCCCTCGGCCGTGGCCGCCAGGGGGTGCCCGGGGTGCTCGCGGAGGGCGCAGGCTGAGGAAGGGCGTCCTGGCGGGAAGACGCGGAGCCCTGGACGGCGCCCCCCACTCCCTAGGGGCAGAGCGGGGTAAAGAAGGGAGCAGATCCCGGGAGCTGAGTCCAGAGCTGGAAATCTTAATTGTTTGTCAAGTATTGAACAACCGGCCTTGCATCTGGGAATAAACCCCACTGAGTCATGGTGTATGATTATTTTTGCATTTTTGTAAGGATTTTTGCACTATGAGAGCTATCGGTCTGTAGTTTTCTTTGCGTGTGAGTTTCCCCTCCTCTCCGGAGGGCGGAAGGTGGGGTGCCTCCTACGGCGCCGAGCCCCAGGCTCCGGGCGACTGGTCTGAGGGAGACCCTGCGTCCTCCCAGGCCCTGTCCGCTGGCAGCCATCCTGGGTTGGGAGTAACCAAGGGCCCTGCCTGTCCTCTTTCCTGCCCACGCTGAGCTCTGTCCCCAGGACTCGGGCCCTCTTCCGAAGACTCCGAATGTGTCAGGGCCCCGCTGGAGGTCACGGGCACACGCTGTGCAGTCGCGGCTGGAGCTCCTTGCACTTCCCCGTGCTGGGGGACACGGCCAGCCACGGGCACCGTCCTCCCCACCTGTGCCCTCCCCGACACGGTCAGTGCATTTGCCCCAAGCCAGGCCCTCAGCATCCAGTGGTGGGCAGAGCTGTGAGGTGCCTGCCGGGGGACGCTGACAGCCGCCGGGGGATACCTGGGGAACCTACCTTCCCACAGAAGGGTCGCGTCTATGGAGACCCTTGGGTATCCGAATGGCAAATGTCCCACAGTTTAAAACCAGGGATCCGATTGGAGACTTCCTAAATGGGCCCCAGTGGGAGCCTCCTGGGGGTCTGACTGTACTCAGTTGAACCTAACTCTACGCAGATATCCAAGGACCCTCTCCTAGTGCTTGTTAAGGAATTGGTTTTGTAATCTCTTCCTTATAGCTTGCACTTAGAGGCTTGGGAACTGTATTTTTGTATGCTGAAGTTGATTATTTGACATGACCTCATTCTTTTCAACAAAAAAAAAAAATCCCATGGTTTGATCATTTGCTGCTCTCACTTTGATGGTGACGAATTCAAGCAGCCCCCGTGGAGGACATTTCGAAACAGCTGCTCTCATCCAGCCGGCCATTCTACTCTGGGGGAGTTTTCTGCAGACACGCACACTCAGGCCGGTGGCCGTGCAGCTGACTTCTCGCAGGGCTGTCTGTAAGAGCAAAAGGTCAAAACACACCAGACTGTCCTTGGCGGGGGGAGCTGGTTAAACAAATCACAATCGCCCCTCACAGTGGTCAGGATCCACCTTTAAAACAACAGTGGGGTAACGTGAAGAGCTCTCTGATGTATTTTAAGTGAAACAAAGTAGGGCACAGAAGCACATGCGTGTGTGAGAAATACTGAGCGAAATTGGGGAAAATAAGCCCCTGTCCCCTCACGCGATCACTCATGCGTCACGGAACGGAACGGGGGGTGGCGGGAAGCCGCCCTGGTGAATGGGTGGGCCTGGGGCAGGAGGGGACATCCCTCGATGCCTGTCTCTTCTTTTATTCTACCACACAAAGTATTAAAACCAAAGTCACCCGAGCTCGGAAGGGTGAGCCCTCCGCTTGCGGGCAAAGGCTCCCCATTTTCCTCGCTGTCCTCTGCCTTGGGGCTTGGCTGGTTGTCCCCTCCCTAGCCCTGCCCCCCAATTCCATCTGTGGTTCCCACTCCACAGGACACACTCAGATGGGGACACTGTTGCTGACCCCTCCAAGTTGCCCTCGAGTTTCCCTGCTGCTCCCTGGAGGACCCAGGCAGGGGCAACACACGAGCACTCAGGCAGGCTGCTGTGTTCTGGAATGTTCCAGGGTTTCCTGGCTGTGGCTCCTTTCTGAGATGGTCTCTGGGCCACAGCTCCCCTCTTGGAGTTTTAGGGGTGGAACCCAGAAAGTCCCCACCCCTGGCTTCACGGGTTAGACCCTCTCCCCACAGAAGCCCACCACCCACCCAGAGTGGGGGTAGAGCATTTGCACCTCCAGAAGCCCCTGGGCTGGGGGGCTCCCCCCCAGAGCCCCCAGGTGCTTTCCCGGAGGGTGAGCCTGCATATCTGCCCGCAGGGGAAGGCCTCTGGACCAGGGGTGAGGGCGGGTTTTCCTTCTCCTGGGGCTCCTGCCCACCCACATGAGGGTCTCAGTCCAGGGATACCGGCCAAAGAAATGAGGGCCATTGTCTACGGTGTTTGTTTCTTCTTAACCTAAAGACAGAACAGTTACCCATTTTAAAACATAAAGTTCACATCACTCCTTCATTAACCCCCAGTAGATCCCCGTCTGCTCTGACACTCTCTACAACCCATGGGTGGCGGGTGGAGGGGAGCAGTCTCTGGGGCCCTGGGTGTGGCACCGGCTCCAGGTGCAGAGCGGCTGTGGCCGGGCAGCCTGTGGGGATGGAGCCGGACGTCTGCATTTGTGTGTTAGAGTCTGATTTGTCCTGGAAGACGCAGCCCTCAAGTCACTTCGTGTGAGCGACGTGAGGACGGGGGCCCCCGATCCGGGCTCCGATTGCAGACACCCTGTCTCAAACAGCTGGGGGCCTCAGACAGGGCGCCCGGTTAAACTGGGATCTCAGATAGTCCATGAACAGTATTTTACTGTAAGTACGTCCCATGCAATATTTTAAAAATTCAGATTTAATAGGCATCCTGTTTTTTTGTGGGGTTTTTTTTTGGCCAGATCTCAGGGTCGTGGCACAGCCGTCTCCACACGCTGACGCCTGGCCCAGGCCCAGAGCCCCTTCTGCACATGGCGAGCGGATCCCTCAGGGTTCTGGGAGTGACCTCGGCTCTCGGGCACAGCAGCCACGTGGAGCCGCCAAAGGACTCATATTTGCTGTTGCGAGTGTATCTGCTGGAACAGCTTTGCAGGGCTGTGGGCCTGAGTCTGCGGGAGCTGATTCTGCCCCCTCCCCACAGCCCAGGAGGGACGGAAAGCTATGCCCGCTGTTAGGGATCGAATCAGCCCCCACAAGGACACGGTCAAGTCCTAACCCCGGTCCTGGGGGCCCATTCCACTTGTGAAACGCCCTTTGAAGATGTTACATGGCCGGCCTACAAGGGTGGGCTTTAACCCTATAGGACTGATGTCCTTGCAAGCAGAGGACACTGGGACGCAGCTGGGAGGACACAGACGGGCGAGGGACGGCCACAGGACAGAGGCAGAGGTCGAGCCCTGCCACGGACGGCCGACAAGCCACCACGGGAACCCCACAGACTTCAGATGAAGCACAGCCTGCTGATACCTCGATGTGGGGCTTCTAAACCGTGAGACGGTAGATCCCCGTCGTTTATGCTGACCAGCCTGGGGAGCGGGTGCAGCTCGGCAAACGGAGACGAGACCTTCGTAAGAATGTTCCTTCTCAATCTGGAAGTAACCAAATGCCCGTCAACTGCAGGACAGATAAGTAGTTTGTGGAATATTCATCAAATGGAATATTCCTCAGCATTATAAAAAGAACAAGGCACTGAGATACACCAAAATGGGTGATCCCACAGACATCACATCATTGCCAGCATGAAAGTGCCCTATGCGTGGTTCCGTGTATACAAAGTTCAAGAAGAGAAAATACTGTTGGCTAGTGATAAAAGCCAGACTGGGGGCTCCTTGGCCGGGGGGCAAGCAAAAGAGCTTCTGGAGAGAGCTTGCATGGGTATATGCTTGTGTAAAAATGCACTGAGCTACACAGGTGAGATAAATATGTTCTAAGCTCATTGCCTTATATATGCCATACTTCCTTTGTTAAGTGGTAAGAAAAAACAAACCACGGCAACACCAAAGCATTCAGGAAAAGGCACAGAGTTGGAGTAGAGCTGGGTCTTGGCGGGCCTTGAATGTCTGAGGGAGGACCGATGAGCTCAGACCCCGTCCACGGGTGGGGAGGAGCCTTCCCAGTGGGTAGAGGGGCCCCTGGTGCTGCACGGGGCAGAGATGTGTCAGGGCTGCCCACGGCCTGCAGGGGAGGCAGGGAGACCTGTGTGGGGTCCCTGTCCAGGAGGGAGGCTGTGGCCTGAGCCCGGGGCTGGAGAGGGGAGGTGGAGGGGGGGATGGAGCAGTTACAAGGTGGACTTGGGGCCTCCCTCCGAGAGGCGAGCAGGGGGCAATCGCCATTGGTGTGGCTGAAGGGGCTGGGGGAACGTCCAGGAAGACAGGTGACCTTTGGGCTTGGCTGGGGAGAGACGGTTGGAGGGAGGAGGGAGGCTGCAGGGGGTGGAGGCAGGACGGGGCGGGGCGCGGTGAGGAGGGAAGGACTGGGGTTTCCAGGAGGCGGCTCTGCCGGTGGAGGGAAGGAAGCTGCAGAGTGATAGCGGCCGTGCGAGCGGCCCCTGCCGATAAGTATTGCCAGTGTGAATGAGAACTCTCTGTATATTTATGTTATCACTTATATTATCTTTATTATTTTATTATCTGCAGACATTTATCATATAACCTTATAGCATAATAGAATTGCAATGTAGTGTAAAGTGTCCTCGTCACCGTAAATGTCATCATCGCTCAGCACGTTCCACCCCCCATGGCCCTTGGCTTGGGGACCGGCTCCAGCTGCCGTCTTCCCATGGAAATGCACCTGCATTTCCAGGCGGTGAGACTGGACCGTAGAAGCTGGGGTAGAGGCCTGGGGGCCCAAAGGGGTGGCTGGGGTGGAGGGGAGCCTGGGGTGGTCCCCAAGGAAGACAGGGAAGGGCTCTGCACCTCTGGCATGAGGAGTTGGGGTGTGGGGGGAGCTGTAGCCTCTGTCTCCCCACTGCAGTCACCACCTTGTGTCTCTGGGAGGGGCTTGTCCCGTGTCAGGGCCCCACTGCCTGGCTCCCCCACGCTCTCCGCGGAAGGGTCAGGGTCCAGACTCTTCTGGGTGTGTGTTTACAGCTGGGAGGGAGGGGCAGAAAGTCCGAGAAATGGGGCGGGTGGGCCGGGGCTGTGGAGCTGCAGAGCGAGGCTGACTCACTGCCACGTTGGGGTGACTCGGGGGCCAAGGCTGCCTCAGACCCTGACACTGCCCCGGAACCCCGTTGCTGGCTTCCCCGCCTGCCACCACCATCATGCTGAAAGCATCACCCCCCGGGGTGGGGAGTGGGCACCCCGAGCTTGTGGTCTAGGACAGCAGGCAGACCCTGCCCAGGCCAGGATGCTGGGAAGCTGGGCTCTAGACGAGGGGGCTGCGGGCCCAGCCTGGGGAGCGGGACGGCCAGACAGACCCCCATGAGGTCAGCGAGCATGTGGCCTCTGACATCCTCAGTGAGGCCAGGTGGGCGGCTTGGTGTGTGGGAGCACTTCGGGGGTGCTGACGGCAAACCAGGTGCCAGGTAGCCTGTTAAGGTGTTGCCATGTGTTAACCCCTTTCATCCTGTCCAGACCTTGGGAGGTGGGAACCTTTATGATCCCAGTTATAGATAAGGAAACTGAGGCACAGAGAGGTCAAATAACTTGCCAAGGGTCACACAGCTTGTGAGTGGCAGAGCTGGGGTCGGGCACTCTGGCCTTGGATTTCATTCTGGTCCTCCAGAGCTCGTGGTGTGAGTGGGTGGGTCCTTCTGATGAGGTTGTTTCAACTGAGATGTGGCCCACCCAATTCCAGATGGGTCTTAATCCTTTACTGGAGTCCTTTATGAGGATAAAACACAGAAAAAAGCATCACAGAAACTAAGAGAGACAGAAGTTAAAAGAGGAAACATACAGAAGCTCAGAGAGGAAGTCACTGAAGCCAGAAGTTGGAAGCAACAAAAGCCGGGAGAGAAGGAGCAGCAGACACCGCCATGTGCCTCGCTGTCTGATAGAGGAGCCCGAGCTCGCCAGTAGCCCGTCTTCAGAGTCCAGGAATTGCCCTGTTGATGCCTTGATTTGGACATTTTCCTGGCCTTGGAATTGTAAACTTGTAAATTAATAAATCCCCACTGTAAAAGCCAACCCATTCCTGGTATATTGCATTTCATCAGCTTTAGCAAACTAAAACAGTGTTCGTGTCTTTACACGACATGGGGACTCAGGTTTGGGTAAGGACAGGAGGCAGAGAGCCAAGCTTACAAGCCACGGGGAGAAGGGGCATAAAGAGTCTTTGGAGAGAGAGGGGCTAAGGTGAGCTTTAGGGATGAAAACTGCCTGACACTCACCAGCCTTTGGGGTCAGAGCCAAAGAGGAGGTGGTTCTCCATAAGCTCCAATGATCCCCACCCCCATGAAGGCCCCAGTCACTGGAAAAATATCCCCTGAATTGGGGCAGAAGGGCAGAAGAAAGTGTATACAAGTGGCAAAGTGTATGCATTTAGCACAGGTCACAGTGAGGCCCCAGAGCTAGAGCAGAGCCGGGAGTCAATGGAAAGCCGGGGGTCCGGGCGGAAGCAGGAGCCCCGCAGGGATGGAGGGCGGTGCGGTCACAGTCCCTGCGGTTCCTGGCGAGGCCTACGTGCAATCCCTCGGGTGAGCACCTGATGACCTCATCTCATTTAATCAGCACAAGCATCTCAGGTGAGTCCTCTCTCCGCGGAGGACTGCTAGGTGACTAACACAGTGAGTAAGTGCCAGCGTGGATTAAAGCCCAAGCGTGCCGGAATCTGAAGGTTGAGGCTCAGCCGTCACTCCATACGGACCAAGATGGGAAACACTGACACACACTCATCTATTCCTTCATGATCACTGTTGCTAGCAAATCCACCATCACCACCACTGCTACTGTCACCACCACCACCACCGTCACCAACACTAATATACCGCCACCACCACCACCACCACCACTGTCACCCTCACCACCACCACCACTGTCACCAACACTAATGTACCACCAACACTACCACCACCACCACCACCATCACTGCCACCACCACCACCACCGTCACCCTCACCACCACCACCACCGTCACCAACACTAATGTACCACCAACACTACCACCACCACCATCACTGCCACCACCACCACCACCGTCACCCTCACCACCACCACCACCGTCACCAACACTAATGTACCACCAACACTACCACCACCACCACCACCATCACTGCCACCACCACCACCACCGTCACCCTCACCACCACCACCACCGTCACCAACACTAATGTACCACCAACACTACCACCACCACCATCACTGCCACCACCACCACCACCGTCACCCTCACCACCACCACCACCACCACCACCGTCACCCTCACGACCACCACCACCGTCACCCTCACGACCACCACCACCACTGCTACTGTCACCACCACCACCACCGTCACCAACACTAATGTACCACCACCACCACCACCACCACCACCACCACCACCATCACCACCATCACCCTCACGACCACCACCGTCACCCTCATGACCACCACCACCACTGCTACTGTCACCACCACCACCACCGTCACCAACACTAATGTACCGCCAACACTACCACCACCACCACCACCATCACTGCCACCACCACCACCACCGTCACCCTCACCACCACCACCACCACTGCTACTGTCACCACCACCACCACCGTCACCAACACTAATGTACCACCACCACCACCACCACCACCACCACCACCACCATCACCCTCACGACCACCACCGTCACCCTCATGACCACCACCACCACTGCTACTGTCACCACCACCACCACCGTCACCAACACTAATGTACCGCCAACACTACCACCACCACCACCACCATCACTGCCACCACCACCACCACCGTCACCCTCACCACCACCACCACTGTCACCAACACTAATGTACCACCACCACCACCGTCACCCTCACGACCACCACCACCACTGCTACTGTCACCACCACCACCACCGTCACCAACACTAATGTACCACCACCACCACCACCACCATCACCATCACCACCACTGCTACTGTCACCACCACCACCACCACCACCACCATCACTGCCACCACCACCACCATCACCCTCACCACCACCATCACCACCATCACCATCACCACCACTGCTACTGTCACCACCACCACCACCACCACCACCATCACCATCACCACCACTGCTACTGTCACCACCACCACCACCACCACCACCATCACTGCCTGTCCGGCGCTGCCCCGCTCGGTCCCCGGTTCCCGGCCGGCGAGGGGAAACAGGGAAGGAGAGAGAGAGATGCAGACTGCGCGAACTAACCTGGTCATGAATCACGACTCGAACCACACGGCAGTTGTGAAAGCAAGCCCTTTACTACAGCTAGATGAACATTCTGTGTTACTGGTTCCCACACGGGGCACGGCGCCTCGTGGGAGAGCAGCCTCGATGTGGCCGTCAGGCACGGCTCCTTGTGGGCTGTCTCACCCTACCCCGTCCGGGTAAGACCTTTTATACACAATTAACAACCAATAAGCTTCTAGGCTAGTATCGCGTATACAGGATTTCGATTGGTAGGAGCGGGTGGCGGATACATGCGTCACTATGCGGAAACAGGATGCAGGCGCCATCTTGGCTCACTCGATGGGCGGGGGTAACTCTAGAGCAGGCTGCAGCGCATACGCTAGGCCCGATTCGGGAGGCGGCTTTCCACATCTCCCCCTTTCTTATTTATTTTTGACCCAGTGTCTCCAGTGATGAGCGTGCTCCCGTGAACCCAAATGGTTCACAACCTCTTTGGTGCTTTGGGGAGTCTGGACTAGGCCTCAGCCATCCAGCGGCGGAGCCTCTAGCACCAACCAGAATGCTCACGTCATATGGAGACCGGAGAGTCCGTAAGCTGGAAGCAACGTGACTCTCCCTGCAGTGCTTTGCCTGGCAACTGGGGAACAACGACGGGGGCAGGAACAGCAGTAACCAGAGTCGGGGGTGTCACTAGGTGTCTCTGTGCAATGGCTAGGGTCCAGTCTGGCCACAACTAGGACTTTGCCCTAGAGACCCACCTGAGACAAAATTATGACTACTGGTGTCGCCTTTTACACCCGAGAAACAGCCATGCGATTCGCTACAAATTTTGCTCCAAAGCGCCCCACCTGAGGCGACCAGGAAGGGGTATGGTTAATAAATCGGTCACTATCGGGGGTAACAGAGGTGGGAGTCATAGCCATCATAGTGGTAACACGCAATTGCTGCTGCGCTTGAAACAGGCGTTCTAGCAAACATTTAACAACGACTAATCCCACCAATAATCCCACTGCAATGAGGATCCAATTAGTTAAATTGGGCCAAGAGAACCAGGAAGAAACACTGTGCAATAGTTTCTGTAGAACCTCGCCTAACCCGGAGAGATCGACTTTAACGGGTTTTAACTTGATCCCCCCAATTGTGTCTAAACTAGATTCCACCTGTTGGGAGAGATTAACAAATTCAGGAAAATACGACCTTTTCAGCCAATCAGAGACTCTGGAAATGCTTCCGGTCACGTTGGCCCTGACAGGAGTGACACAGAGTTTAACCGTAAGCCACCGGGTGTCACATGTTTGCTGAAGCACTCTCCAGAGTCCATCTATTTCCAGTCCAAGTTCATCTATCTCCGCTTGGAGTTTCTGAATGGCCTGGAAATTTAAGTTCAGCATCTGATTGTGGCGGCGTAGCACGTCTCGGGTAAGGTTGACCAAGCCATTTACCGTTTCCATCGTTATGGCGAGCTGCCAATCTGTCCATGCTTGTAGCACAGCCTGCCCGATCGTTGGGACAAACAAAGAGGAAGCTACACTGGCAGCATTCGATAGCCATTCTTTTATGCCTCTTGGACGCCTAGACTTAGAGAAGGGGATATTGTTAAGTGAAACAACTTGAGAAACAGGGCCAACCCAGTCGGTTGCCTTGACAGGGAGCCAGACATAACTTGGGCGATACACTAGGATAGCGGGGCGGCGAGGCATCCGGGTCTTTGGAACGGTTGCAGACTGTAGGAGCAAGCCCTGGAAGGAAAAGGCACCTTTGAGTCTCCTTTTTACTCAAGATCCCTTCACAAGACTGGCGGCTCTTCCCTGTAACGTTAAGAAATTCAAGCAAGACTCCCTTACTTAACTCGCCATTACCAGTTTCACAAGTAGCATTCGCCGCAACTGTGGTGTTGACAACCTTGACAGAGAGGTTAGCAAAAGAGAGGATCAGTGTGTCATTGGTGAGGGGGAAGGACTCGTTGAAGCTTGTGGAGGAAATATAGTTCCACTAAAAAGAAAAAGGCAGATTAGAAGGATTGCTATAGGAGAGCAAAGAACAGAGTTACCGATCCTCTTTTTGGGCAACCGCGGGGTGGTCAGTCCTACTATTATCGTCTTGTCGGTCGTCGCCATCATCAGCAGGGTCGGAGGCTTGGTCTAATGGTTCAGGTTGTATATTCGTTGGCGTTTCTGACAGCTGTTCCTTGGCTTCTTCAGGTGATGTCACGGTTCTCACCAGTCTTTCCGGAACCCACACTGGTTGACGTCCTGGTTCCTGGGGAAAAACACAAACAGAGCCTCTGGCCCAGCTGAGCACCGGGTCAGGGCCTTTCCACTGCCCCGACAGGACATCCTTCCAACGGACTAGACCTCTATGCGGAGGACTCGGGGTGGTGTGTTGCAGGGCAGGTGTCATTCCTTGTGAATTTTCGTTTAAAAAATTATATGTGAGCAAGGCTACAGACAGTCGAGCTTTTGGGGACAGGCCGTGGCCTATACCCTCTTTCTGTTTTTTAAGCAAGTCTTTGAGAGATCTGTGCGCTCTTTCAATGATTCCTTGCCCCTGAGGGTTATAGGGGATGCCATGTTTTAATTGGACATCCATGTTGTCACAAAATTTTTGGAAGGATTTACTAGTGTAGGCAGGCCCGTTATCCGTCTTTAACGTCTTTGGCTTACCCCAAGCTGCCCATGCAGCAAGGCAGTGTGCAATGACGTGGGAGACTCTTTCTCCTGGTTCAGCAGAGGCAAATAAAACTTGGGAGCATGTGTCCACCGACACATGTAAGTACTTGATCTACCATACTCTGAATGATGAGTGACATCCATCTGCCAAGTATCCCCTGGGGTGAGACCCCTAGGGTTGACCCCAACCGAGGGGACTGCTCTCTGCTCTGCACAATTGTTGCAGGCTCGGACAATATCTCGAGCAGCTGCACGTGGTATGCTGAACCGCTTAGCTAGGGTACCTGCATTGATGTGAAACTTGGCATGGAATTCTCGGGCTTGTTGATACGGTACCAGCGTCGGAAAGATGTGCAGCTGTCGAGTGGCTACATCTGCGCTATGGTTCCCCTGGGCCATAGGGCCAGGCAAACCTGTGTGGGCTCTAATATGGGTTATGTAAAAAGGGTGTTGCCTGGTCCATATAACCTCCTGTAGTTTGGCAAAGAACGTCCTTACTGTAGAGGAATGTTTAACAATGCCCACCGTTTCTAAAATTTGTACAGAGTTCACAACATAAGCAGAATCCGAGACGACATTTAAGGGCTCGGAAAGGCTTTCCAGGACTGCAATGATAACCTGCAGTTCTACCCATTGAGGCTTTTGTGGTTGGAAGAGCACTGTTTTAGGAGTGTCCCCCTCCACACAATACGCCCCTGTTCCAGAGCTGGAGCCGTCCGTGTATACGGTGGGGGCGCCTGCTAGTGGCCTAGGAGAGGTTACTTTGGGAAAAATCACTGGGTGCCGGGTGACAAACTGCAAGAGAGGAGCCTTAGGGAACTGATTGTTAATGGGACCAAGAAATGTACACCGGAGAATGGCCCATTGATCTATGCATCCGGTGAGTATCTCAAGCTGCTGGGAAGAATAAGGCACCCTGAGATTTTTGGGCTGCTGACCGAAATGCTGCACAGCCCTTTTAATGCATTCTAGGGCCAAGTCTGCAACCGCTGTAGGATAGTGCTCTAGGACTTTTTTGGGGGAAACTCCAGGGTGGACCCAGAGCAGCGGCCCCCGCTGCCACAGTACCGCAGTGGGCTGTAATTCTGTCGGCAGCACGCAGGCTTCAAAAGGCTCATCAGGGTCTATTCTCTTCAATGCAGCGCCACTGAGCGCCTGTTCCACCTGGCATAGTGCTCGCCTTGCCTCTGGAGTGAAGCTTCGAGGTGAGTTTATATTAGAATCCCCCTTCAACAGGTCGAACAAAGGTGTTAGTTTGACATTGGGTATTTTTAGGTATGGAAGGATCCAATTGATATCCCCCATGAGTTTTTGTAGATCATTGAGAGTGTGTATATTGTCTAGCCTGAGAGACACCTTTTGGGGGGAAACATGAGTGGGTGCGACTTTCGCCCCCAGGAAAGTGGTAATGTCAGTCATTTGGATTTTTTCAGGGGCAATCTCTAGGTTAGCTTCTCTAAGACTAAGGACTAAATGTGACAAAACTGTTTTAAGAAGATCTGTGTCTCTATGGGCTAAGAGAATGTCATCCATATAATGGATGATTTTCACTTGAGGGAACTGCTGCCGAGTGCTAGCTAGCTTCGCAGCGACATACAGCTGGCACATGGTAGGACTATTAGCCATGCCTTGGGGCAGGACTGTCCATTCAAAGCGTTGACAGGGCTCCTCTTGATTACTAGAGGGCACAGTAAAGGCAAACTTAGGGGTGTCTTCAGGGTGGAGCGGAATAGAAAAGAAGCAATCTTTCAGATCTATGATGAAAATCGACCAGTGCTCCGGTAATGCCGAGAGGAGGGGCAGTCCCATCTGAACGGGCCCTAAAGGCTCCATGCAATCGTTAATAGCTCTTAGATCATGTAGCAGTCTCCATTTACCAGATTTCTTTTTTATTACGAATATAGGGGTGTTCCACGGTGACGTGGAAGGGGCGATATGGCCCTTTTCTAGTTGTTCTGATACTAGGGCGTGCAACGCTGCAAGTTTTTCCTGTGGCAAGGGCCACTGAGGCACCCACACCGGAGCCTCGGTTTTCCATTTTAGTTTTATAGGTGTGGGTGGGAATCTCTCCTCAGTGGCCCCTATGAAAAACCCAAGCCTCGTCTGTCAGACTTGGGGGCAGCTTGTATAGGCTCCGCACGTCCGTGCAATGAAGCTCCTAAACCCTTGCCGGGGGTATACCCCATTTCTTTTAGCAGTCGCTTAGAGGTTGGGGAGTAGCCGCTAATTAAAGTAACGTCCATTTGGGTCAGAATGTCTCTTCCCCACAAAGACACAGGCAGGGCTAATACATAAGGCTGGAAACTGCCTTGGTGTCCTTCTTCATCGGCCCAATGAAGGGCAGCTGCACTGAGCATGGGCGCTGAAATTTGGCCTATTCCTCTAATGGGCTCTTCCGCCCTGCTCGTTGGCGAGGTGGGGGGCCATTCTTGTTGTCTTATGATAGACCGATCGGCCCCTGTATCGAGCAGGCCCAAGAAAGATCTGCCTTGCACCTTAATGGTTAGCATAGGTCGAGACTCCAGGGACATATGGAGTCCCTCAAAAATCGCTCCACTGGATCCGAACCCTTTTTCCCCTCTCTGTCTGATTCTGCTTGGAAAGACTGCATGTAAGCTGGGTAAGAGCAGGAGCTGCACCAGCTTATCACCTTCTGCAATGACTAAGGTGCCCCGCTGAGATTGAACCATAACTTGGGCACGGCCTGTGAAATCTGAATCTACAAGTCCTGGTATAACTGTTAATCCTTTCAGGGCCGTGGATGCTCTTCCCAATATGAGCCCTACAGTACCAGCCGGTAAGGGCCCCTTGAAGGAGGTCCCTACTAACTGGACACCCATGGAGGGGGTTAGTACGAGTCTGGAGGTGGCACAGAGGTCCAGTCCTGCTGAGCCGGGGGACGCACGAATTTGATCGGATCCTGTGTTGTCGAATGGCATGCAAGGGGGTCCGTCGAAAGGGCGGACCCCCCTCTTCCCGTTTTTTGGAATCTGCTCGGGGCGGCCAGAGAGGCGTCTACCCTGCGCATCGAAAACCGATTTACAGTCTTCTGCGCGGTGGGGGCCTTTGTGGCAACGGCCACACGGCCTGGTTGCTGCACCTGGTTCGCCAAACCGTTGAGTGGCAGGGGGTTGACGTCTATTGGGACAATCTCTCTTAAAGTGCCCTGATTGGCCACAGCCATAGCACCCGTTAGACTTTGCCCCTAAGGTTCTCGGGCTTTTTGTAGCCACCTGTAGGGAGCTGGCTAGCATGGCAGCTAGACCTGCATTAGTTAAAGGGCTGCCAGCATCTCTACAGAGCCTGACCCACTCTGTCAAATTTTTTGCTCTGTTTTGTGCCAGGATAACTTTGCACTCCTTGTTGCACTGCTCAAAAATCATTTGCTTAACCACAGTCTCTGCTACTCCTGGATCTGAGAAGATTCTCTCAGCTGCGGTTTGCATCCTGGCTACAAAATCCGCAAATGGTTCTGTGGGGCCTTGGTGTATATTGCTGAGTGAGGCCTGAGCCTCTCCCTCACCTGTTAGCTTTTTCCAGGCACCCACAAAACAGCGGAAGATCTGGGCATAGACCTCTTGTGGGAAACCCGTTTGGTTCTGGGCATGGGCGCCTCTCCCCAACAGCATGTCAGCATTCCACCCGCCACGTCTCCCCGCCGCATTCCTTGCGGCCTGCTCTTCAGCTAACTCCTCAAACCATGCTTTCCAATCTATGAATCGGCCTGACGGCAAGCAAGCACGGGCTAGCTGAAAAATATCTGCGGGTGTATGATTTAGAGCAGAGAGGTTCTCGATCATGTTCAAGGTATAAGGGGCATTGGGGCCATACTGATGGACGGCCTGCCTCAATTCCCTCAATAGTTTGTAATCATATGATTCGTGCCGATTGCCACCTTGGGGATTGATAATAACCGGGTACATTTCTGAGACTGGCTGCGGCTCAAGTGGCTGGTAGCCACCCAGCATGCCAAAAGGTCTAAATGTTGTGAAAGGGTTCCATCTCCAGAAATGTCTCCCACCACTACCTAATGGCAAAGGGTCCTGAGGGCCTGTATACTCGGGCGGGGGGTACGGCAAAGGTTGCCCCTCCCCTGACCGACCCATCGGGGTTTCCGGGTCTGGCAGCAAAGGATAATTACATTTACTGGGCATGGCCACTAGAGGGAGCTCTCGGCAAGGTCCTTTGGTGGGACCGCCCAAGGCGTCAGTTGGGAGCTGGGGTGTCCCTGGGGGTGCAGCGGTAGACATTGGCGGGGCGGAAGGCCGCACGGGTGTGGCGGGAGGCTCCTCCCACTCAATTAGCGGGGATGCTTCCGCCTTCTCGTCAGTATCGCTATCTGACTCTGAGTCAGAGTCACTGGACTCCGGCGGTTTGCCCTTACAGGAGCCGTCCGCTGACGAAACTGACTGGGTTTCTTGGAGCGCGCACCGTGCTTCTTGCAAGACAGAGGACGGGCTTAGGCCGGTAGCCGATTCTAGTTCAAGGACCGCACGGACGGTCTCCCATATGGGTACTAGAATCGGGTCCATACACACGCCCGTCTGGCGCGCTCGGTCTATGTCGCGACCGAGCTTCATCCAAGAGGGTAGGCTAAGGCTGCCGGTGCAGGCAAACCAAGGGGCAAAAGTATCAACATCATCAAGAAAACGCTGAAGGGAGCTTTTCCTGACCGAGATACCCCGTTGTTTCAAAAGGTTCTTTAAGGGAGCTAAGAGAGGTGAACTTCCGGACTGCCCCATGATTGCAGTCGGCACTATACTTCAGTCACTCGGAGAGCTCTTCCGAGTCCCCCGGGGTCACCTGAAAACCCACGGGCCCTAACTATCATGTAATAAGACGCACTCACCTTCTCGCGTTGATCAGGCGCGGGAAGTCCGCCGTAAGCTCGACGCGCAGCGCTGCTCTCCTCACAGAGGGACCGTCGAGAGCGAGGCAGGAGGAGGAGCTTCCCCGTACGGGCCACCACTTGTCCGGCGCTGCCCCCGCTCGGTCCCCGGTTCCCGGCCGGCGAGGGGAAACAGGGAAGGAGAGAGAGAGATGCAGACTGCGCGAACTAACCTGGTCATGAATCACGACTCGAACCACACGGCAGTTGTGAAAGCAAGCCCTTTACTACAGCTAGATGAACATTCTGTGTTACTGGTTCCCACACGGGGCACGGCGCCTCGTGGGAGAGCAGCCTCGATGTGGCCGTCAGGCACGGCTCCTTGTGGGCTGTCTCACCCTACCCCGTCCGGGTAAGACCTTTTATACACAATTAACAACCAATAAGCTTCTAGGCTAGTATCGCGTATACAGGATTTCGATTGGTAGGAGCGGGTGGCGGATACATGCGTCACTATGCGGAAACAGGATGCAGGCGCCATCTTGGCTCACTCGATGGGCGGGGGTAACTCTAGAGCAGGCTGCAGCGCATACGCTAGGCCCGATTCGGGAGGCGGCTTTCCACAACTGCCACCACCACCACCATCACCCTCACCACCACCATCACCACCATCACCATCACCACCACTGCTACTGTCACCACCACCACCACCACCACCACCATCACTGCCACCACCACCACCATCACCCTCACCACCACCACCATCGTCACCAACACTAATGTACCACCAACACTACCACCACTGCCACCACCGTCACCAACACCACCACTGCTACTGTCACCACCACTGTCACCAACACTAATGTACCACCAACACTACCACCACCGCCACCACCGTCACCACCATCACCCTCACCACCATCACCACCACTACCACTGTCACCACCACTACCACTGTCATCACCATCACCACCAGCACCACCAGCACCACCACCACTGTCACCACCCTGCTCCCAGTTTCCTGCTCCCACTCTGTTGACTTCCCCCCTGCTCCCAGCTCCCAGCCCCCCGCTCCCTCCCTGCTCCTTGCCCCCACTGCTTCCAGCTCCCTTTCTGTCTCTGGGGGGCTGCTGCTCCCTGGAGACACTCAATAGTGGCTGAGAGTTTCCCGCCATCTGGGGCTCCTGCTGCCTGCTTGGAGACCATTCCTGAAGGACTCCCAAGCCCTTCTCCTTCTGTTTCTGCTCAGTAGAAAAGCTCATCCCCAGTTACATCTGCACTAAGGAGCCTCACTCCTTAGCATTGTGCCCCTTTGTGCACAAGACACCGAGACCCAGGGACACAGAGGCTCAGGGATACAGAGATGCAGCCTCTGTTCCCGAGGGTGGAAGGACCAGCACCCAGGAGAGAACGATGCGGCGGTGGTGGGGAGCAGAGGCCTGGACTGGATGTGGACCCAGGGGCCATCGCCAGGCCCCTGCACAGAAGGTCTTTGCCTGGCCAGGGTCTGTGTGTGTGTCTCCTGTGCTGTTTCCAGGAAAGCCCACCTCACGCTATGGGTCAGCCCTTCAAGGTCAGGGAGTCCTGGTGGGCCGAAAGGTGGGCTGGGTGACCCCAGGACATTCCTCAAACCTTCCGCTGGCGCCGTGCCCTGCCCCAGCCGGAGTCTCCCACCCGCAGCAGCCCCTTTCCCGCCCCCTCCCGCAGCCCACGCAGGGCCCCCTCTGGGTCTCTCAAGGACCTGGGCAAAATCCCTAAAACCTTTCATGCTGGACCTCAGCTTCCTCATCTGTAAAGTGGAGCGATCCGGGCCATCTGAGGGGGTCTGAGCCTGCGCCCTGTGGGACCTCAGTCTTCGGCACCTGAGGGGCCTGACTCCTTTCCCAGGTGAGGGCTCCGGGGCCCAGGTGGCCCCCTGGGAGCCGAAGGGGACGCTGTCCTGTCCTTACTTCCTCCTCCCAGGTGTGAAAGCACCAGCCCGTCGAGGACACTTTGTTCCGAGTGGCAGCACATGTCTACGCGGCCCCGGGTTCTGTGGTTGACGCAGTGTGTGCAGAGCTGGTTGAGATTTTGGGGTGCTGGTGGGGAGCTGACCTGGGGCCCAGTCCTCAATCCCCCTTGCCCCATCTCCTGCTCTGTAAGCCGGGGGCCACCAGAGCCCCCACTTCATGGGGCTGCTGTTAGAACTGAGTTCATGGCGTCAGGCCCTCAGGTAAGGTTTGCTCTTCTTATGCTCCTTTTGTGGTTTCTCTACCCAGAGTTTCCAGGTAGAGACAGCCCAGGTGGGTGCTGCCCACCCAGGTAGGCACCCTCCGCATCAAGGGCAGGAGCAAAACAGGACCCTCATCCCGGGTAGGACTGGGGCCGTGTCCTCTGCAGCACGTCCCCCACCGTGCCCGTGAGAGGAGGTGAGCGCTGGGGATCGGGAGCAGGGAGGCCCAGTGGCACCACCGGCAGCAGGCACCTTGGCAAGCAGGGCTCATCGGCCTTCCTTGGGGACTCCCCTGCCCCCCACACCCTGTCCCGGCTCCGGTCAGTAGGACGGGATCTGCACACGGGGCAGAACCTCAGAACGAGGTCCTGTTTGTCACCAGCTCTGCCTAGGGGAAGAGGCCTGTCGCTTCCGATCGCCACTGTAACAAGTGCCCATGGATGTGACAGCTTCCAACAAGCCTGACAATTCTCTAGCGTTCTGGGGGCCGGAAGTCCGGAATGGATCTCATGGGCTAAACACCTGGCTCCTCCTGGGGCTCTGGGGGAGAATCGTGTCCCCGCTCTTTCCCGCTTCTAGAAGCAGCTGCACTCCCTGGCTCGTGGCCCCCTCCTCGTTCTCCAGAGCTCCCTCCGCCCTCTGCTTCCTCCCCACACAGCCGGCCCACCGGACAGTCCACCCCACGCCCCAGGCCCTCAACTCCGTCACACCCGCGACGCCCCCTTGGCCTTGGAGGTGACACATTTACGGGCTCCCTGTGGGCCACACCCAAGCGCCTTCCGCTCAGCTGCTCGGGGTTGCCTAGAGAGACAATGTCGAGCCGCTGGAAACACAAACAGACACTCCTGGAGCCCAGACGGCAGGGACTGGTGCAGGTGTTGCCCAGCTCCTTATCGGCATGCGCCAGGCCCAGGGTGCTGACCCCCGCCACACCCTTGAACAGCTACCCACGGGGGCACTGAGGATTCGGGCTGCCCTGTCCTGTGCTCTAGCGAGGCCCGGGCAGGGTGGCCGCTCTCGGGTGGACTCGCCCAGGGTTGTTCCTGGGAATCCCGGCTGAGGTCACCCCGTGGGGTGAGGCCGGAGCCTCGGCCAGGTCGGGTCCCTGGGAGAGCCAGCGTCTGAGGGCCAAGGGGGAGGGTGAGACTAGGAACCTGCAGCAGGTCGTCTGGCTCCCTGGATGGAGGGGGTCTCGGCCACTCCTGGAGATCCAAGTGTCCCGTCCACAGGCCTGACCTTCCCTGGGCTCCAGTCTCAGCTGGAGGTGGGGCACCTGTGCCTGCCTGGCTGAGCCTGTGCCCACTTCCAGACTCACCAGTCACCGCACCCACAGAGGCCCTGCTGCTCCGTCTTCCTGACACACACCCTCCCCTTTGCTTTCCTGATAAGCCACACCTTACCTCATGCATGGTTTCTCATGTTTTGTACCTTTAAGACTGGGGTGCATTTGGCTCGCTGCAGGTGTCTCGCAGTTTAATGGGCAGTGCTCCTTCCTTCTCAGTGGCACAGAAAATAACAGAGCAGCCGACAGCTAGTGGCGTTTTGTGGTTGGTGAAATACCATCTCCGGCACCAACTCCTCTCAATAACTCCCAACCCCAACCCAGTTGAGTCGTCTTCACAGCATCCCACACTCGGGCGCTTCTAGGCACAGGGCTATACCCTACCCTCCTAGCTCACACTAGCCACGGCGTCCATCACTGCTCTCCCAGATATACTCAAGTTACTCCTCTCTGCCCTCCTGCTGGATGCTGTCTTCTCCCTTCTCTGCACCCTGGTGAGGCACCAAAGGCCCTGGGTGAACGGAGGAGGGAGGGGGGAGCACAGCTGTAGGGAAGCAGGGGGAGGCGAGGCAGGGTGGCTCACGGGTCCAGGTCTGGGTGCTTTCCAGACCCTCGGGAGCAGGGCTGAGGATGCCAGAGGCATTACACCTTGGCTGCGTGACAGGGAGTGACACATTTGGATGGAGAAAGCCCGTGGCCGCCCCGCCCAGCCACAGCTGGAGGATGGCCCTATAAAGGCAGGCAACGCCGGTCCAAGCCACACACCCCAGGCCCTGGACAGAAGCACCTGCCTGCCTGGCCCACCCCTGCGATGAGGACCCACCTGCTCCAGCTGCTGCTTCTGCTCCTGCTGCCACGGCCAGGTGAGCCTCTGGGTCCTGAGAGCCCTGGCTGCCACCAGGTCCAGGAGGACCGCAGCAGGGGCACAGGCCCCCACATCCCACCCCGTTGGCCTACCCACCGTTTCATTGGCTGTTGAGTTTGCCTAGTGCTGTGGAGTGCAGCCCTGCACCAGCCAGGTGGGCTCTCCAGGGAGGCTGCTGGGCCAAGGGTCTGCTTGAGCCCCCTCTGTCAAGGTCCCACCCGAATCTGGCCCTCTGGCTGCTTGAGGCCTTGGTTTCCTCCCCCAGAGAGAGGCGCCGGTGAGGCCAGTGTCCTCTCAGGGGGCAGGGCCACTCCGAGTCTGAGCTGCTTCTTACGGTGTCCGAGCCCAAGTCTGGGTGCCCAGGGAGCAGGCAGGCGGAGGAAGGGGACAGGAGGGCCAGGAGTCCCCCGGGAGGGCTGCTGTCGGGGAGGGCCTAGGCTGCAGCCGGACATGGTCAGGAAAGCACCCTGTGCCTCCCCCCAGCCCAGGTGCTGGATTGCCACGAGTGCACCGCAGCAAGGAGCTGCTACCAG